>NC_056731.1:727443755-727568755 GCF_019279795.1 Protopterus annectens
TTCATGTCTGGGTGATCGATTTGCTTTTGTGTTGTTATCTGATGATACCATATGCAATCAGCACCTACCATGAGTTGCTATAGGTTGAGGTAGCCAGTAGCCATCAATAAGACTAAAGCCTTATTATTAACCTCAAAGCCACTGGAAGTATTATATGCTGAAGTAGTTGAAGTCCTGATTCCTGCTTTATTATGAAGTTAATATTTGATATATTTCATCATTGAACTTTTATTCAACTTACTTGTCATACTTTACGAGCTAATGGCAGCTACTCTACTGTCTGAAACTGATTTTAAATAGTGCTTTTTCAAACTTACAAAGTTGATAACATAGCAGATGGTGCATTAGCATGCATTTTCTGAAGGATATAAAGTTTGAAACTAATATTATTAACACTTTGTTTTCTGGGAAAGTCCAACTGGGATAGATCCCATTTTCAGCAGAGGCCCAGGGAAAAATGCTTCAGATGCATGTCTTTAGAATGAGAGAGGAAACCTATGCAAATGCAAGAAGAACATGCAGACTCCACACAGAAGGCACCCCAGCCAAAAATCAAACCAGAGAACCTCTCGCTCTGAGGTGACAGTGTTAACCACTGCATCACTCCACTGTTATTTCACAACATAATTCCTCAATTATTTGCAGCTGTCTGAAAACCACCCATCTTATGAGGATCAGACCGAAAATATTAAACCAAAATCTGGATATTTTGCAAAAAACTGGATATGTGAGACACGTAATGCATCTGAGTATATGTGACTAATCTTTACTCAAGATAGCACTATTTCATTGCCAAGACATAGATCATACATACATGTATATGTATATATATATATATATATATATATATATATATATATATATATATATATATATATATATATATATATGGTTTACCTTTGAAAGGTTGAAAATCAACCTACCGAACGGCCCTTTGTGCAAACCAGAATGACGAAAATCGTCATTCCGATTTGCACCGAAGTTTGAAAATCAGCAAATCGAAAACCAGATTTGCTGATTTTCGAACTTCAATTTAAAGAGAAAGTGTAATGCAGGGGGTCTGCGCCCCCCTGCAACCCCTACTTTATTAACTGCTCTATCTCTCAATTTAAACACCATATTCTCATTCTAAGGCCCTTCACTGGTCCAATTAAGTAATCCTACAAGTTAGCACTATTAAACCATAAGCACTACTTACTCTTATAATCTCTACGATTACCCTGTCCTCTATTGGTCCATCTTAAATTCAGTTTCCCTATTACTCTAGCATGTCCAAAGGTCAGTCAATGGTTTCCTCTCCAGTCCAGCTGGTGAATCTGGGAATTTTGAGGCAATGTTACAACTGTCTCATGTACAGGGACAACCCTCTCCTCCTCCAAACAGGTTCAAATATATGTGAGAGATGCAACTATTTAGCCAAACTGGAGGCTGAGCTCTCTCATCTCAAAACTGGTGTAACCAGTCAGGAGGAGAAGGTAACCTCACACAACACAATTCCAGTATCACATAGTCCCACCACATCAGCGAACCAAACTCATAAATACACAAAAACATACTCGGAGGCTCTAAATAAAAATCTACCTAAGCAACAGAGACCTCCAAAGCAGACATCCAAGCAAACGCTACCTCAAAACAAAACACACACTACACATAACCCACAAAGTCAGTGTGCCAAGCAGCCACAGCCCTTAAGGCTGAATAACACACCTGATACTCTTGTTATAGGTGACTCTATTGTCAGACACACTGACGTCCCGCTCACCAGGCTGAATAAAGAGAAGGTCACAGTGAGCTGCCTGTCGGGCGCTAGGATCCGCCACATAACGCAAGCACTCAGGTCACTCCAAAGCAAATATAAATATGACTCAGTCATTGTACATGCTGGTGTGAATGACCTGAGACGTACCTCCCTGGACTACATGAAAAGGGACATAGAGGAGCTCTCTGATCATGTAGCCCAGGCTGGTATGACCCTGACCTTGAGCAGCATCTTACCCTCACCAAGAATGATGCCACAGTACAAAGACAAAATGATCAATTTTAACAATTGGCTAAAATTTTGGTGTCATTCAAAGGGGATCCAGTGTCTGTCAGCCTGGGATGACATGCTCGACAAGCCACGTTCCGCTAGGGACGGCTTGCACCTGTCACCACTGGGCTTTCGGATATTGGCAAAGGCTCTTGCCACCCCATAGTGCCTTTTTAGGCAAGGCTCAAAAGTCAAACCCACCCCATAGAGAGCACAAGGAACAAGAAACTAAGGGTAATGCTGCTAAACGCCAGAAGTCTTAACCTCAAGATGCACGCACTCGAAGCTCTCCTCAGTATGGAGAACATCGATATCTGTGCAGTGACAGAAACCTGGTTCAAGGCTCCAGAGAGCACCCCAGCACTACCAGGCTATACCTCATATCATGCTTTTCGGCCCCAAAACCCGGACCGAACCACAAAAGGAGGTGGAGTTTCCATATTTATCAAGGATATCCACACCTCCAGGTTAGTGGCATTGCACGAAGCATCGGAGACCATCCATGTGCAACTAACAGTGGGCAAGACTGCTTTTCAGTTTATAGCATCCTACAGACCACCCTGTCAAAGTCAGGAATCCCATTCGGCTTTCCTGAAAACATTGGAGAACATGAAGATCTCTCCGAACACCATTATATTGGGCAACTTCAACTACCCAAACATTGACTGGAAGCACTACTCAAGCCCCAGCACCTTAGCCCAAAGATTCCTGGAAATTATAAACTCAAATGCTATGGAACAACTAGTCACCACTCCCACAAGAGGGGACAACATACTAGATCTGGTCATTACCAACATGGGGACTCTATGCTCCACACCAGAAGTATATCCCTCATTGGTAAGATCAGACCATAAATTAATTTCACTGGATGTCCACATCCCGACCCCACCCCCAGCCCAGAAAACCACAGTGAAAAAATTCTCAAAAGCGAACTTCTCACTTCTCAAAACCGAAGTGGAATCCTTCAAGGCCACAGGGCCAGTGGAAACTACAGCCCAAACTGCAGAATCCTATATAAATGCATTCTACAGACATCTCCAGGAATGCATGGATCATGCTATCCCAAACAAAACCAAGACCCAATCATCCAAAGGCAGGCATCCAGTCTGGTGGACCCCTGCCATAAATAAACTGTACAACAGAAGGAGGAAGCTACTACATGATAGAGCAAAATCCCTAATAGGGAAGGCATCTCTGATCAGTACTAGCAAAAAATTACAATCCCTCATAAACTCCTCCAAGGCCAGCTTCGAGAGAAAAATTGCACAGGACACCAAAGACAATCATAAGGCTTTTTTCAGTTATGTTAGAAACTTGGGATGCAACTCCCAGACTTGTTCTGAGTTGATTCTAAACGACAAAAAATACACTGAACCCACAGACATCACCAATATCCTGGCAGACAGGTTCAGTGCGAACTTCTCCACCCCCTCCCCCCCAAAAGAGCAAATATCTATCCCGGCAGAGGGCTGCCTCCCAAACATCTCAGATGCTCAGGTGAAGGCTGCCCTCTCCAAAGCAAAAACACTGCTTCCATGGGACCAGATGGCGTCCCAGGTTGCATCCTACATGAACTACAAGAGGAACTAATCCCTCAAATAAAACAGCTATACAATCTCAGCCTCACTACAGGATATGTGCCCACAGAATGGCGTGACAGCAACAGTGGTCCCACTCCACAAAGGTGGAGCATCTACGGACCCTGGAAACTATCGCCCCATAAGCCTGACTAGCTTAGTCTGCAAGGCTATGGAGAGGATCATCATGGAGCTCATAAACAAAGACATTGGGGACCTACAGACACTAGATCCTACCCAGTTCGGCTTTGTCAAGGGCAGATCCTGCCTTCTGAACCTGGTTGACTTCTTTGAAACAGTCACCAAAGCCATAGATGAAGGAAAGGTAGTCCACACAGCCTATCTGGACCTTGCAAAGGCATTTGACACAATACCCCACTCGGGCATCATAGATAAGCTATCCAGCTTAAATATAAACCCCTATGTCACAATATGGGTTGCAAACTGGCTCAAAGACAGAACCCACAGAGTGAGAGTTGCTGGAGCCATGTCAGACTCAAAACCGGTCACAAGTGGCGTCCCACAGGGTTCTGTTCTGGGACCAGTCTTGTTCGGTATATACTTTTCCGAGGTACAGGTAAACGTGGGAGGACTATGGCTCACCAAGTTCGCAGACGACTGCAAACTGGGCGCCATAATCAACTCTCCAGCTGACACAAACATCCTTCAAAAAGGTCTCACAGAGACAGATAACTGGTGCCAGTGCCATGGTTTAAAGCTAAATGCCAAAAAATGTATAGTCATACCCTTTGGCAAAAACAATGTGCCCACAAATTACCACATAGGCGGAAACCCATTAAGTACAGAGAAAGTTATTAGAGACCTGGGGACCCAAGTTGATAGCAATCTCTCCTTTGAAAACCACATTGCCAAAGTGGTTAGAAAGACCTTCTACATAGCCCACCTCATCACGAAGGGTTTCACATCTAGATCAAGAGAGGTAATCGTGCCCTTTATTCATCCCTCATCAGGCCCATCATAGAATACAATGCCCCTTTTGGGATGTACCTTACCCGACACCTGCAGCAATTAGAAAGACCCCAAAAGTATCTCACCAAGAGGATCAAGGGTCTCAAACAGATGCCATATACTGCTCGGTTAAAAAACTCCAGCTCTACTCAGTTGCATACCGCCTACTTCGAGGCGATCTATGCCTGACATACAAAGCTATGTCAAATCCAGAATTAATGGACATGCTCCACCTCAGTAAATCTAAATCCCTTAGAGCCACACGCCGAGGGACTTGAACCTCAGCACAGAAATAAATAGAACTTGCTGGAGGGACAGGTTCATAACCCAGAGGCTCCCTTCGCTCTGGAATAGAATTCCAGTTCATGTGAGGCAGAGCACCTCACTGAATCTCTTCAAGAAGAATCTCGATAAGTGGATGGGGGATCGTAGGTTTGTCCCAGGGATTACTCCTGTGTCACTATTAGACAGAGGCACAGTAAACTAAACCTTAAAAAAGGGCACAGTATACTCAAATCAAGGGGTGGCGTAAGCCATACAGAATCGGGCTAGGCTTATAATTGCCCCAGGGCAGATAGCCTAGTATGAACTTATTATTCCAACTCCGAAGTCAGACTACAGTGGGGAAGGGGTCCACTTCCCGATCCCCACTGTAGTGCACCTCACACCAAAAATGCCGGATCTGCAATGAGCGAACATTACTGTGCATTCGCTCATTGCACATTCGATGCATTCTGTTAGGTTCATAGGTTCATAGGTTAGTACTAGGCTAACTGCCCTTGCAAGCAATTGTAAGCCTAGCCAATTAGCCCTTGAGAGACTCAATTGTCAGCTTTCCGAAAACTTGAAAAAGTCCCTTCGGACTTTTGTATTTCATTCATGTGCATTACGCACATGTAAAGGTAAACCATATATATATATATATATAGATATACATATATATATATATATATATATATATATATATATATATATATATATATATGTGTGTGTGTGTGTGTGTGTGTGTGTGTGTGTGTGTGTGTGTGTGTGTGTATATATATATATATATATATATATATATATATATATATATATATATATATATGTATTTATATAATATCAGTGTACCTGCACTAGTGGATGCCTTGATTCTTGCTTTATTATTAAGTGATATTTTTATGATATTTCATCACTAAACTTTGATTAACATACTCAACTCTTTACTTGTCATATTTCAAAGGCTAATGATGACTACAGCATTGTCAGAAAAATACTTGTAATTCACATTATACTTCATGTGCTAGCCTGACCTTGGATTCAGCAGTTTCAAAGGGGGAGGGGGTGATACTCCAATAGTCTTGGGGCCCAAGCTATTACCTAACATATTAGAGTAAAAAATTGCATCCACTACCTGAAACATGAATGAATGATGAAACATGATGAAAAACAGAAGATATGCTGACTTTTTTTGTAAAGTTGGCCACTTCCCTTACTGAGAACAAAACTTCAAAATTTCCAGAGTACCTTGCAATCTCACTAATACTTCATCAGTGTCTTGCTACTGAAATTAGAAGAGACGGTAAAATGGAATAGGAGGAATAATCACTGCCTAATAGCATGAGGCATGCTGTGGAAGACCCTCATATTGCAGCGTTTATGAAATATAATATCCATAATGTATTTGACTTACAAAGCCTAATTAGCCTGATAACTGACAGACCACCATTCATTGAATCCCATTCTTGTATGGGATTGATCTCCATAACAAGGAATTTTCAGTGTCTTTAATAATAATAATAATAATAATAATAATAATATTGAAAAATAAGTGATACTCTAACATCCTTAATGTCTAAAATATTAGATGACACACCAGAGCCTGCTTGCATACTCATTCAAGAAGAAACCAACAAATCTATATATATTGTCTAACTCTATGCAGATGTATCCTACATTCATAAGAATATGAGCATCATTACCTTTTCCTTTCATGGATTCTTATCAATGAATGGCATGATCCAACATATATAAATCCTTAAGCAGTACCAGCATCCCACAGCTCTCTACCTTACTAACTGTAACAACCTCCAACTATGTTCTTAGAGACACAGTGTACCCATTCTGCAGCAACCAGCATGCATCACTAGTTGTCTCTGACAATGCTTCCTCCATTAAAGGTCTTAGATTTTGAAACACCATGCCAGCATCTCAGTGGTTGAGTTCCATCCAAACTACACTTGCACCATCAAGGAAACGACAAATGCACCTGCTTCCCACACACAGCCATCACTTACTCTGCATAACTATAAGGTGGCCTTAAACATAATATAAGAAACCACTAAATATCCAGATGAACAAGGTTATGCACTTCCACAATTAACATAAATATTGTCTATAGTGTACACAACTTTTAAACCTAGCTTAGCTTAGTGTTATTCTGCTATATGTCATCAGTATTTTCATTGCATTTCTACAGCAAATATCTAACCAAACATGCAACTATCTAACAACACCATTTTGTCGCAGTCCCCTTTAATAATACGCAATGACACCAAATGACATTTGAGAACATTTATTAATTTCACACAAAACTATATTAAATTATTTCAAATATTAATTTTAACAGAAATGACCTTGTAGCCACAGCATGACAATTCTTATAACATATATCAGGGCAGCTAACCCGCTCACTCTGTCTGAATACGCAGTGCCCATACCTCCACTCACTTATTCTCATCAAGCATAGGTTCATAGGTTCATAGGTTCATACTAGGCTATCTGCCCTAAGGCATTTATAAGCCTAGCCAGAGTGTATGTGGCTTACACCACCCCTTAGGATGAGAATACTATGCCCTTTTAGGGTTTAGTTTACTATGCCTCTGTCTAGTAGTGACACAGAGATGACCCCTGGGGTAAACCTACGATCTCCCATCCACTCGTTGAGATTTCTCTTGAATAGAGTCAGTGAGGGGCTCTGCCTAACATGGACTGGGATTCTGTTCCAGAGTGTAGGGAGCCTCTGGGTTATGAATCTGTCCCTCCAGCACGTCCTATTTATTTCTGTGTTGAGGTTTAAGTCACTTGTTCTCGTGGCTCTGATGGATTTGGATTTTCTGAGGTGGAGCATGTCCATTAATTCAGGATTGGACATGGCCTTGTACGTCAGGCACAGATCACCTCTGAGTAGGCGGTATGCGACTGAATAGAGCTGGAGTTTTTTTCAGTCGGGCAGCATATGACATATGTTTAAGACCCTTTATCCTCTTGGTGAGGAACTTTTGGGGTCTTTCCAACTGCTGCAGGTGTCGGGTGAGATACATCCCAAATGGGGTATTGTACTCAATCATTGGCCTGATAAGAGAAGAGTACAGGGGCACAATGACCTCTCTTGATCTAGATGTGAAACCCTTCATGATAAGGTGGGCAATATAGAAGGTCTTCCTAACCATTTTGGCAATGTGAGTGTCAAATGAGAGGTTACTGTCAACCTGGGTCCCTAGGTCCCTGATTACCTCTTCCGTACTTAATGGATTTCTGCCTTTGTGGTAATTTGTCGGTACCTTGTTTTTCCCAAAGGGTATGAATATACACTTTTTGGCGTTCAGCTTAAGGCCATGGGTCTGGCACCAATTATCCATTTCTATGAGGCCTCTCTGAAGGATGTTTGTGTCCGCTGGAGTATCAATTATGGCGCCCAGTTTGCAGTCATCTGCGAACTTTGTCAGCCACAATCCTCCTATGTTTGCCTGTACCTTGGAAAAATAAATGCCGAACAAGAGGGGTCCCAGGACTGAGCCCTGTGGGACACCGCTTGTGACTGGCTTAGAGTCTGACATAGCTCCAGCAACTCTGACCCTGTGGGTTCTGTCCTTGAGCCAGTTTGCAACCCATCTTGTGACATATGGGTTTACATTTAAGCTGGTGAGTTTGTCTATGATGCCCAAGTGGGGTATTGTGTCAAAGGCTTTTGCAAGGTCAAGGTAGGCTGTGTGAACTGCCTTACCCTTATCAATGGCCTTAGTGACTGTTTCAAAAAAGTCGACCAAGTTCAAAAGGCAGGATCTGCCCTTGACAAAGCCAAATTGGGTAGGATCCAATGTCTGTAGGTCCCCAATGTCTTTGTTTATGAGTTCCATAATGATCCTCTCCATAGCTTTGCAGACCAGGCTCGTCAAGCTTATGGGACGGTAATTTCCAGGGTCCGTAGAAGCACTGCCTTTGTGAAGTGGGACAACTGTTGCCGTACGCCACTCTTTGGGTACGTATCCTGTAGTAAGGCTAAGATTAAACAGCAGCCTTATGTGTTGGTTTAGTTCCTCTTGGAGTTCATGTAGCACACAGCCCGGGACACCATCCGGTCCCATTGATGCTGTGTTTTTAGCTTTAGAGAGGGCGGCTCTCACCTGGGCATCTGAGATGTTAGGGAGGCTACACTCTGCTGGGATAGTTATTTCTCCTTTGGGGAGGGGAGGAGAAATTTGCACTGAACCTGTCTGCCAGAATGTTGGCAATGTCAGTGGGTTCAGTGTATTTTGTGTCATTTTGGACTAACTCTGAGCATATCTGGGAGTTTCCACCCAGGTTTCTAACATAGCTAAAGAAGGCCTTGTGATTGTCTTTTGTGTCTTTTGCGATTTTTCTCTCAAAGTTGGCCTTGGATGATTTTATGAGTGATCGTAGTTTTTTGCTAGTACTGATCAGAGACGCCTTCCCTTTTAGGGATTTTGCTCTGTCATGTAGTAGCTTCCTCCTCCTGTTGTAAAGTTTGTTTATGGCTGGGGTCCACCAGACTGGGCGCCTGCCTTTGGGGGAATGGGTCTTGGTTTTATTTGGGATTGCATGATCCATGCATTCTTGAAGGTGCCCACAGAAGGCATTTGCAAAGGATTCAGCAGTGTGGGTTGTGGTTTCCACTGGCCCAGGGGCCTTGAAGGATACCACTTCAGTCTTAAGAAGTGTGAAGTTTGCTTTTGAGAAGTTCTTCACTGTGGTCTTTTGTGCAGGGGTGGGGCGGATGTGGATTTCCAGTGAGATTAATTTATGGTCTGATCTTACCAAAGAGGGATATACTTCCGTGTGGAGCATTTTGTCCCCATGTTTGTGATGATCAGGTCTAGTATATTGTCTCCTCTTGTGGGAATGGTGACTAGTTGTTCCATTGCATTTGAGTTTATGAATTCTAGGAACCTTTGGGCTAGGGTGTTGGGGCTTGAGTAATGTTCCCAGTCTATGTTTGGGTAGTTGAAGTCTCCCAAAATGATGGTATTTGGAGAGACATTCATACTCTCCAGTGTCTTCAGGAAGGCTGTGTGGGGTTCCTGAGTTTGAGAGGGTGGTCTGTAGCATGCTACAAACTGTAAGGCAGTTTTGCCTATGGTTAGTTGCACCTGGATAGTCTCTGATGCTTCGTGCGTTGCCACTAACCTGGAGGTGTGGGTATCTTTGATGAAAATGGATACTCCCTCCTTTTGTGGTTCGGTCCAAGTTTTGGGGCCGGAAAGCATGATATGAGGTAAAACCTGATAGTGCTGGGGTGCTCTCAGGAGCCTTGAACCAGGTTTCAGTCACTGCACAGACATCGATGTTCTCCATACTGAGGAGGGCTTCGAGGGTGTGCATCTTGAGGTTTAGACTTCTGGCATTGAGCAGCATTACCCTTAGTTTTTTTCCACTTGTGTTTTCTAGGGAGGTAGGTTTGTCATTTGAGCCTTGCCTAAAAAAGGCACTATGGGGGTGGCAAGAGCCTTGGCCAATATCCAGAAGCCCAGGGGTGACAGGTGCAAGCCATCCCTTGCGAAGCAGGGTGGCTTGTCAAGCATGTCATCCCAACCAGACAGACATTGGATCCCCTTAGAATGACACCAGTAATTAAGCCAATTGTTAAAACTGATCATTTTGTCTTTGTACTGTGGCATCATTCTTGGTGAGGGTAAGATGCTGCTCAGGGTCAGGGTCATACCGGCCTGGGCTACATAATCAGAGAGCTCCTCTATGTCTCTTTTCATGTAGTCCAGGGAGGTACGTCTCAGGTCGTTCACACCGGCATGTACAATGACTGAGTCATATTTGTACTTGCTGTGGAGTGACCTGAGTGCTTGTGTTATGTGACGGATTCTAGCTCCCGACAGGCAGCTTACTGTGACCTTTTCCTTGTTCAGTCTGGTGAGCGGGACGTCAGTGTGTCTGACTATGGAGTCACCTATTACAAGTGTGTCTGGCATGTTGTTTGGCCTTAAGGGCTGTGACTGTTTAGCACACTGACTTTGTGAACTATGTGTTGCATGTGCTATGTCTTGAGGTGGTGGTTGCTTGGGTGTCTGCTTTGGAGGCCTCTGTTGTTTTGGTAGATTTTTAATCAGCGCCTCCGAGTATGTTTTTGTGTGTTTATGTGTTTGGTTTGCTGTTGTGATACTTCTATGTGAGACTGGGTTTGTGGTGTGCGTGGTTACCTTCTCCTCCTGACTGGTCTTGCCAGTACTGAATTGAGAGAGCTCAGCCTCCAGTTTGGCTATATAGTTGCATCTCTCGCATATATTTGTATTTGTTGGGAGGAGGAGAGGGTTGTCTGTGTACATGAGGCAATTGTAACATTGCCTCAAGATTCCCAGATTCACCAGCTGAACAGGAGAGGACGCCAGCAACCGACCCTTCGACATGCTAGAAATAGTGAAAAAGATTGCTGTGTAACTGAGTCAGAAAGGATGTATAGGGAGATGTGTACTCAACAGAATTTAGGTGAATGAAGTACTTTCTTTTGTTTAAGAGTGCTTTACCTGTATAAAAATGCTTTAGGAGCAAGTGCTGAGCTTTTCAGATAGAGTATAGGCTGTTTAGATTGCAAGTAGAACAGTTCTAAGGGAAAAATTGAAGAGCAGACTTGGCGGAGCCAGAAAAAGTTTAACCAAGTTTAACCTTGTTTACCCAGCGCTGCACTATGCACAAAGCCGTGCAAAGGCGGATTTTAAGCAGTGAACTACAAAAGAGCTAGGAATGGTCCCAAACAACCAATTACTACAGCACAACCAATTACTACTGCATCATCCTGCAGCTCACTTTGAACCCCCACACAAATTGCATTAACATCCAACACCAAGAGGGGAACAGAAGAGGAACAAGCCAGCCCCTGTTCTCTACTCAATACTCACCTCGTAACCATAGCAAATAAATTAACCAAAAGAAAAAAAGAGGAGGGAGGGCGGGTTGCAAATTCATGAAACAACATGATTCCCCTTCCAGTTACAGTCGTATAAAAAGTCTAAGCCTCACTCTACATCTACCTTACTTCCTCTAAAGTCCCCTTAACAAATTAACCCATCCCTTCCCAAAGTCTGGTCAAATCTATTTATTTTCGTTAATATTAACCCATTCCCCAACAAAACTCCCATCCCCACCCCATTTAACTCACTCTAACCCTCACCAAATATGTCCCTAGATAAACTGGTTTGTTCCCAAACCTCATTTGTTCTGGTCCCCTTTAATAGTACACAATGACAACAAATGACATTTGATGACCTTTATTAATTTCACATATAACTATATGACATTATTTCAAATATTAATTCTAAAAGGAATGACCTTGTAACCACAACATAAAAATCCTTATAACATACACCAAGGCAGTGTACCTGCTCACCAAGTTAGAATAAGTGGTGTCCATACAGCATCTATCTTATTCTTATCAATCAAGCAGTGTCTTACCACTCACTTTCATCCCCAAAACTCATCGCATCAACATCAAACACCAAGAGGGGGGGGCAGAAGAGGGACAAGCCTACAACTCTTCTACACTAACCAGCCTGATGACAGGTTGTTCCACCTCTCTTACAAAGGAGCTTTCACCAAACCCTCTAAAAATAAACTTTAATGTACCATTAAACAAACCTAAACAAAACTCATTCAAGTGCACCCCATTGGATCTAAACCAAACTGAATCTCTGTCATCAAAATACATATGGTATATTGTATACATACCCAATGCCTCCAACTGCCAAGCCAGCCTATAGTTAATAAAACTCTGTGTGTGCTCCAAAGCCTTGAAACTAACAACACCCCTCCAACACAAACTCAATGCTATCTTCAACCATACAATGTGCATGCCTGGATATAACATCTGCAACATAAACAAAGTATCTCTTATCTTATCCACCGACAGCTTCTTAGGAATTATTCCCAAATCATTATAACCAAATGTATCACCAATATTCGAGTAGGCCCCATCTGTAACTGTATCACTTCAACTTTATCCATAAACTGAGTCCACCTAAGACCTCTAATCCCATGACAATTAACTGTCCAACCCAACTGATGCAGAACCATGTCCTTTCCATCCATTCTAACTGCAGCCCTCTTCACTGCCCAATAGATATATGAAAAAAATATTAATTATCAAGTGAATCCATTATCTAATATAAGATAAAAAGGCATTGGAAGACCACCTCCCCATTCTCTGGATAACCTAATTGGATCTGCTTTCCCCTTGCCAAATCCAAAGCTTTATAAATATGAAAAGAATGAATGGAGATCCTCTCACCAGGAAAACTTATACATGGCAGCACCCTTCTTATTACATGTACAACCTGACTAACCATTACCATCTTACCCCCTGAAGCAAAAAAAACAAATTTTGGGGGCTGCCCACATGAGTCCACATCAGTTCTGCAGCCCAACCCACTGTGCCTTTCCCTAACTGATCTGTTTTAGATCCATGTAAACAAATGTGCACTGACCCTGTAAAAACACTAAAATCTCACCAAACTAATGATGTTAGCAGTTCTGACACTCCAGCATGCCCCAAAATACATCCACAGACAAAAAATAAACCACAAAATATAATCCACTCGTTCACCCACCACTAAACCTCAACCCTTCAGTAAAACTTTCAAAATTTGTCTCATTAACAGCCATAGCATATCCATATTCACTCCAACCACTCTAACCCTTCCTCCAACATATGTTCCACCATACAGGACTTTGTAAAATTATGCAGCCCAGCCATCTGTGCAAATATACTAATTGCTGCTAAGCCCAGCTTAACCAATTGCACCACCTTACCTTGCCCCCAAGCCTGAGACAAGTTTCACAATAATAGTTTCTCCAACCAAACCCCTTAATCCTTAGGCAACTGCAAAATAAATTTATCCAAATTATACGGTGCCTTAACATACAATTTCCTTGTAGATACTGTCAAAGACTGCTGCACCATAGGTTCATAGTTTCATAGGTAGGTACTAGGCTATTGGCCCTAGGGCCTATATAAGCCTAACCAAAAGGTACCCTGTCTTTCGTCACCAAAGAAAATTATTTTCCTGTGCCACTGTCGAGCAGAGCCACAGAAGTGATCCCTGGGGAGAATTTCCTATCTCCCATCCAATCATCAAGATTTTTTTGAAGAGTGCTAATAAGGAGCTTTGTTTGATATAGATAGGTAGTTTGTTCCAGAAAATAAGTCTCTGGGACAGGAATCTATCCATCTAGCATGTTTTGTTTATTGTGGTGACAAGATTTTGGTCCCTAGAGGGTGTAGCTTGGAGGATTGGGATTTCTTTAAGTGGAGCATGTCCAAAAGCTTTGGGTTTGATGTAGATTTGTGTGATAGGCAGAGATCACCTCTGAGTAGGCGATATGCGACGGAGTAAAGCTGCAGTTTTTTGAGACGGTCTGCATAGGGCATCTGTTTGAGGCCAGTAATCCTCTTTGTGAGGTATTTTTGTGGCCTTTTCAGTTGTTATAGATGCTATGTGAGGTACATACCAAAAGGGACATTGTACTCTATAATGGGTCTAATGAGTGATGAGTAGAGGGGAACAATGACCTCTTTTTTCCTGGATGAGAAACCTTTTATGATGAGGTGTGCCACGTAGGAAGATTTCCTTACTACTGTGGCGATGTGATTATCAAAGGAGAGACTACTGTCCACCTGTGTCCCAAGGTCTCTTACAACACTTTCGGTGTTAAGTAGACTACCGCTTACATGGTAGTTCTTGGGAAAAGAGTTTTTACCAAAAGGGATGACAATGTACTTTTTGGCATTGAGCTTGAGGCCATGGCTTTGACACCAGGCATCTGTCTCAGCGAGGCCCTTGTGTAGGATGTCCACATCTTTTGGAGTTTTGATTATGGCTCCTAGTTTGCAGTCATCTGCAAACATCATTAGTCAAAGACCTTCTGTGTTAGCCTGTACTTCAGAGAAGTAGATACCAAACAGGAGAGGACCCAGGACTGAACCCTGTGGTACTCCACTTGTCACTGGTCTGAAGTCGGATTTGGAGTCTGCTACTTTCACAGTGTGGGTTCTGTCAGTGAGCCAGTTGGCAACCTATCTTGTGACAGGGATTTATACCTAGTTTAGTGAGTTTATCTATAATTGCAGAGTGGGGGATGGTGTTGAAAGCCTTGGCAAGATCTAGATAGGCTGTGTGAACCACCTTAGCCTCATCTATGGCTTTGCTGACCACTTCAAGGAAGTCTATCAGATTTAGGAGACATGATCTGCCATTTACATACCCGAACTAGGTGGAGTCCAGAGTTTGGAGATTACCAGTGCCATTGTTTATAAGTTCCATGATGATACGTTCCATAGCCTTCCAGACCAGGCTCATCAGGCTAATGGGGCGGTAGTTTCTGGGGTCCATGGTGGCTCTCCTTTGTGGAGTGGGATAACCGTCATTGTGCACAATTTAGTGGGCACATAGCCTGAGGTGAAGCTATGATTGAACATGGTACTTAGGTGGGGTGCCAGTTCGTTCTATAGTTCATGTAGAATGCAGCCTGGGATGTAGTCAGGTCCCATGGATGCTGTGTTCTTGGCTTTGGAGTGTGTGTTTTTTACCTGTGCAGCCGTGATTACAGGTACTTTGCATTCTTCCAGTATAGAGATGGGCCCTTTAGGGGATGAGAGGGGGGCAAAGTTAGCACTGAACCTATCTGCCAGGATGTTGGCAATATCAGTTGGTATATTTAGTGCCATTGTGCTGTAACTCAGAGCAGATCTGAGTGTTGCCATTGAGATTTGTGACATAGCTATAGAATGCTTGGTGTTTGTCTTTAGAGTCAGTGGCGATTTTGTTTTCTTAACTAGCTTTGGAGGATTTTATGAGGGATCTCAGCTTCTTACTGAGGCTGACCCTGGAGTTCCTCCAATCATGTGATTTTACCCTTTTTTGCAACAGTTTCTTTCTTCTGTTGCAGAGTTTGTTTATGGCAGGGAACCACCAGATTGGCTTCCTTTTTTTGGAGGATAGCATCTTGGTTCTGTTAGGGATTGCATGATCCATGCACTTGTGTAAGTGCTTATAAAATGCATTTGTGTAGGATTCAGCAGTCATACCTCTATTGTCCGTCAGCATGGGTGTCGTGAAGTTTGCCACTTCTGTCTTAAGAAGTGTGAATTTGGCTTTGGAGAAATTTTTTACAGTGGTTTCCCTAATGGGGGGTGGGGGAGGAACGTGGATGTCTAGGGTGATTAGCTTGTGGTCGGATCTGACCAACGAGGAATTGACCTCTGGTGTGGAGCACCCGTTGCCCATGTTGGTAATAACCAGGTCTAGGATATTGCTGCCCTTGGTGGGGGTGTGGATAAGTTGATCCAAGGTATTGGAATTTATGAATTCCAGAATACGTTGAGCACAAGAGTTGGTACATGAGTAGTTTTCCCAGTTAATGGTGGTGTAGTTGAAATCGCCCATTAGTAGGGTGTTAGGTTGTACCCTAATATTTTCCAGTGTATCAAGAAATGAGGAGTGGGAATCCTGGGGCATGGTGGGGGATCTGCAGCAAGCTACAATTTGTACTGCGGTCTTGCCTAGAGTTAGTTGCACTTGGATAATCTCGGATGCATTATGCTGAGAAACTAGCCTGGAGGTGTCGATATCCTTAATGAATATGGATACGCCTCCGGCTTCAGTGTTTCGGTCCAAGTTAGGTGGCCGAAAGGTGTGGTATGAATTATAGCCTGGTAATGCAGGAGTACTCTCTGGAGCCTTGAACCAGGTCTCTGTCACTGCACAGATGTCGATGTTCTCCATTTTAAGGGCTGCCTCGAGTGAATGCATTTTGAGGTTTAGACTTCTAGCATTGAGTAGCAATACCCTCAGATTTTGCTTGGTTGTACCTGTTAAGGTGGTGAATTTGTCACTTGAACCTTGCCTAAAAAAGGCACTATAGGGGTGGCTAGAAGCTTAGCCAGTATCCAGAATCCCAGGGGCGACAGGTGCAGGCCATCTCTGGCAAAGCATCGTGGTTTGTCGATCATGTCATCCCAGGCAGACAGATACTGGATCCCCTTAGAATGACACCAGAAGATTAGTCAATTGTTGAAGTCAAACAATTTGTCCTTGTACTGTGGTATCATTCTGGGTGATGGCAGGATGCTACTCAGGGCTAGGGTCATACCTGCCTGGGCTAAAAGTTCAGACAGCTCCTCCATGTCCCTTTTCATGTAGTCCACGGAGGTACATCTCAGGTCATTCACACCAACATAGACAATGACAGAGTGATATTTGTACTTGTTGTGGAGTGACCTGAGTGCATGCATTATGTGGCGGATCCTGGCACCCGACAGGCAGCTGACAGTAACTTTCTCCTTGTTTAGCCTGGTGAGTGGAAATTCAGTGTGCCTGATTATAGAGTCACCTATGACTACTGTGTTGTGTACGTTGTTATGCCTTATGGGCTGTGGTTGAGTGGCACACTGAGTTTGTGGGCTATGTGTCATTTAGGTTGTGTTGGGGGGGGTTGGTTGTGTTTCTGCTTTGGAGGTCCCTGTTGCTTGGGCAGGTTTTTAATGAGAGCCTCCATGAATGTAGGTGTGTGTTTTGTGTTTCTATGTGTGTGTTTTGGTGGTGTAGGTTTTGAGGGACTATGTGATGAGTGTGGTGTGGTGCAAGTGCTTACCTTCCCCTCTTAACTGTCTAGTCCAGTCTTGGGTGAAGAGAGCTTTGCTTCCAGCTTGGCTATATAAGTGCATCTCTCACAGGTTGTAGTGTTGGGTGGTAGGAGGAGAGGGTTGTCTGTGTACATGAGGCAATTGCTGCATTGCCCCAAGATGCCCAGATTCATGAGGTAGACAGAAGAAAACACCGGGAGCTGACTCTTAGACATGCCTGGATAGGTGCTTATTTGATAAGTACTAGAAACTGTTTTCCTCTAAACAAGTGAGGAAAGTTGAGTGATGTAGTAATTTGTAGCATATTTAGTGCTTACAATGAGTTCTGAACAAGTGCTGAGCTCAAAGAAACAGACTTGAATGCTGAAACTAAAAAACTGGCTAGTTCTAAGAAACAAAATTAAGCTAGAAGGCTTCCCTCCAACACAGAAAGGCTTAGGGGCTCAGAAGCTCACAATCAGTCCTGGACACAGCAAATCTGTATCCAGAATAGACTACCCACAGGAAAGGCAGGAAACAAGCTTAGAACTTTTTTTTGGAGTGGAAAGAGAGAAAGGAGGAGCAGAAAATAAGTGGATTGGCCTTCTCAAATGTTCTCCCCGTATTAGGTAGAATGAGGTAATAACACTAGACTGGGAGGAGTGTCCCAGATCAAATTTACAGTAGGGGCGGGCAACTGCAAAGCCACCAACTATAAGAACAGCATACAAATAGGGAGGGAAGGTGGGAAACAAACTGCATAAATGTTTCTCACAGCAGAAAAGTAGCAGTGATCCTTTAAATTAAAATTTTAAACAGATAAAGTAGCCTCTGCAGAAAGCTTTTAACTGCAAACAAGTTATATGACACTCTTCTTGGCAGGACATCAGAATCAAACAACCCAAACAGATGCTTAATAAAAGTGGACAATTTCCAGCTAATACCTCACACACACTGAAACTAGCTAGAAAAGTATGCAGTAGACAAAGTGCTATAAATATTTTGAAAAAATAAGCAAAAAAAACAGGATACTTAATGTTATATATTATAGATCCGAGTTTGTTCAGTGTCCTTCCTTTGATTAGCTCAGTGTGAAATGGCAGAAACATTCACAAACTTAACTTCTTAGGTAACAGAAAGTTGAAATCAGAGACAACTTTAAAAAAAAAGCTCAAAAGAACCAATGAGGTGCTTACGTTAATCTGTAGTCCAGGTGACCCCAGTCAGCCAATGACCATAAAATATCCTCTCTGACTGAAATGCCTAATGGCTTTGGCTAAACCAAGATGTCCCTGAACATGTGCTCAGACATATAGCCGCCACAAAAACTAGGCCCAAACACAAGCCTGAATATGGACAATGCTACAAATAGCCACACTATTTAGGTAGAAACAAACTGCAGAAATATTTCTCACAGCAGAAAAGCAGCAGTGAGCCTTTAAGTGAATGTTTTAAACAGATAAAGGAGCCTCTAGAGAAAGCTTTTAACTGCAAACAAGTTATATGACACTCTCCTTGGCAGGAGATCAGAATCAAAAACCCAAACAGATGCTTAATAAAAGTGGACAATTTCCAGTTAAAACCTCACAAACAGTGAAACTAGCTGTAAAAGTATGCAGTAGACAAAGTGCTATAAATAACTCAAAAAATAAGCAAAAAAACAGGATACTTAATGTTATATATTATAGATCCAAGTTTGCTCAGTGCCCTTCCTTCGATTAGCTCAGTGTGAAATGGCAGAAACACTCACCAACCTCCTGATTGCGTCTACCCAAGATGCCACACCTCATCTGGCAACACCATGGGCACCTCCTCTGACCAAGGGGCCAACTGTCAGAACCTGAAAAACTGAAACTGAGACAAACTCTCAGCAATCTCATTCCTAAGCCCAGCCACATGCTCACCTGTGAACGAAAAAAATTATTAACAAACTCTTCAAAACTTATTTACGTAAAACCAACAACAGTAATTCAGATCTCATAGTCTTTTCTTGCAAAACTCTTACCACCATATTATCCAAATTAAAAATTACCCCCTTTCCCCTCAATTGCTCCTGCCAAACTACTGATGTAACCCTGATTGGCATCAACTCCAAAGAAGCAGCTACCCATTTCCACTCCTCCTTCTAGTCCACTAGCCAATGAGCTGTAAACCATTTCCTCTCCAAAAATGCACCCATTCCAAAACCTTCAGAAGCATCCATGAACAATTGCAGCTCCTCTTGACCAACCCAATCCATCTGCCTAAAAGATACACCATTAAACCACTTCAAAAATGGCAATCAAAGTGTCAGATAAGCCTGCACCAACTTGTTAATCCTGACCCAATGATGTTTGCTCTTCCCTTCTTTTAACAAAAGGGCCACTGATCTACAAAATGTAAGCCCTGGATGAACTGCCCAACATGCAAAATTCAGAATCTATAAAAGCTCCATAACCTTCCTAATCCACACCTTCTTCTTGCACACCACCCACCCAATCTTCTCCCTCAATCAAGCTGTTATCAGCTGGCAAACAAAACCGCCCATGTTCTGCATCCAGCAATAAACTCAAAAATTCCAATGTGTTAGCTGGGCCTTCCAACTTCTGCCTAGCCAAAGGGAACCTAAACTCATCACACATTTTCAAAATCTCTCACAAATCTTCAAATGCTAGAAACAAACCCTTCACCTACTACTATCAAGAAATCATCCAAGTAATGCACCACCCTCTGCATATCCACCCACTGCTGCCAAGCCCAATGAAGTACAGTGCTATAGTTCTCAAAAGTACTAAGGTTATCGAACAGCCCATTAGCATAGCCTTATCAAAGTAAAATTTGTTCCCAACTACCGTGCGTAATAATGGCTACTCCTCCTCCTGTACCAGCAAAAGGCAAAAGGTTGATTCAACATCCACTTTCACTAACCACGGATCCTGAAACCCCCAAATAACCTTGACAGTGGGCCGGATTCATGAAGGCTTGCATGGAGTCTAAGGGTAGAGTAAGACTCCATGCAGCCATCATGTCCCACGAGCAATCCAGGAACAGCCTGCAGGGGCATACAAGAGAGCTCCTAAAACGGCTCTTACACGGACAGGGACGGGTCATGCAAATTACCTCAATTGCAGCCGAAAGGCATGCAAATGAGGTAGATTTGTGATACAGGAAACCCGAACCTGTCTGGGTAAGAGCAGTGTTATTTGCAGAAATGTACTCAGTTGACAACTGAGTACCATTCTGCAAATAGCAAAATGGAGCCGTGACAGCTCCAAATAAAGGTTGCATCCAGTAGAGGAAGCATGCCAATGGCCAAATATATGGCCATTGGCAATGTTTCCCGATGCAATATGAAAATAAAAATAAATATTTTTTTTTCTCCAATTTCTGATGTTTACGCATAGCGCAGCACCGTGCAAACGGGCTGTGCTCTAAAAATCAGAAAAATAAAAATTTAAACCCACAAATGTGGATTTTATTTAAATTGTTAATTTACAATGCAAGGGAAAGGCAGGCTGAAGACAACATGGCCACTGAGTAGAGGTTGCTAAGGGGGGAAGCACAGTCTAAGAGATGTAACCAAGCATTAGTAGGCAATCCTATGCAAAGGAGGGTTAGGATAGTGAATCGCAGATTTACATAGCAAATGAGCACAGTCAGTGGAGTGTAGGAGTAGGATAAGGGGAGTAACAAAGTAGAAGATAGGTGACATCATGAGTGGGGTATATATGAAAGAAGGGAAGCTCATTGGAGCAGAGTGGCATGTGTCAGCTGTCAATTACACATCATTGAAAGAGGTGTGTCAACAGGTAGGCTAGGTAAAGGCAAGAAATGGAAGGTGGATGCCATGAATAACACCAAAGTGTCTTGCTGAGCATGTATGCGTGCGTGTGTGCACCTGTAAACCCGAGTAAGATAGTGTGCATGCGTGTAAGCGTGAGTGCTCGTGTATAAGCCGGAGTAAGCATGTATAAGGCAGTTTAAAGTGTTGTAAGCGCATTTGCGCTGGTGTGCATACGGTTTAACCCAAATAAGCAAGTTGTAGTCCATGTAAGCATGTGTGCGCGTGTGTGAGCTGCTGTGAGCGTGTTTGTGCTTGTGTGCGCAGCGCTGCCCCCCAGAGGAAACAGAAAGGAAATAGGAAGCACAACAAATAGTAGGAAGCTACCAGGGAGTACTAGCAGAGCTAGTAGGTGAAAACAATCAGAATCAGGCAATTATACAGGCAGTACACTAGCCCAGCCCAGCCTAGCACTTAAAACTATGCAAACAGCAGTCCATTATGTTTCTCACAAGAGACACTGCAGTAAGCTAATAGAAGTGAAAACTGAAAAAGCTTTACTGAGACAAAGAAATGTTAGGGGCTGCCATTGCTGTTATAAGGCGACATATGCAACATGCTGAGGGTGGTGACAATGGAAATGCTGCTGGACAACCCACAGTGAGGAGACGGAGAAGAGTGTACAGGCCCTGGGTAACCTACCGGGGGCTACATGAGCTGAAGATAGTGGAGCGCTATAGAGTGGACAGAGACCTCCTGCAGCAAATTGTTGAGCTGTGCAGGCCATGCCTCACACACAGAACCAACAGAGGGGAACCCATTCCAGTGGAAACCAAGGTATGTGTTGGCCTAAGAATATTAGCAACAGGTACCTTCCAGAGACCAACAGGTGATATGATGGGGATATCACAGGCATCAGTATCTAAGGTACTGCACCAGTTCCTGGATGCCATGTCAGCACATGTGGGTGATTATGTATATTTCCCCAATTCCCATGAGGTATTGGCCAGCAATATGCATCTCTTCCAGCAAATAGCGGAATACCCTGATGTAGTGGGTGCAATAGACTGTACGCACATACGCATCAAAGCACCAGCTGGCGAGCTAGGTAGGGTCTACTTCAACCGCAAGGGCTTCCCCTCCATCAACTGCCAGGTCATGTGTGATGCCCAGGGCATAATACTGAATGTGTGTGCTGGCTGCCCTGGAAGCTACCATGATTCCCATATCTGGCATCTGATGCAGCTGTACCAGACATTTGCCAATGGGGACATCTCACATGGTCACCTAGTGGGGGATGCTGGTTATGCACTGGAGCCGTGGCTGATGACACCAATCACAAACGCACACACACCTGAACAGGAACGCCGTAATGAGGCACATGCACAAACACGAAATGTAATTGAGCATGTGTTTGGGCTGCTCAAGTCATGGTTCCGGTGCCTGGACACATCTGGTGGAGCCTTGCAGTACTCACCAACTACATATACCCAAATTGTCATGGTATGTGCTATGCTACATAATATGATCCTGCGAAAACAGCTGCAGCAGGACCAGCATAGGCCTGGGCCAAACAGCCCCCCACCATTGCCAAGGTCATCACAGGCAGAGCGTGACTCAGAGGAGGAACAACCTGAGCCTGCCCCAGTAGGCAGAAGGAGGCGTGCCCAGTATGCTTTGGCCTTGGCAAAGAGGCAATGCATAGCACATACACTGGCTCAGTAGGAACTCCGGAAATGATACCTCTCTCTGACTTACACATACAGTAAAAGTGATGCCTAAGTTGATACTACCTGCTTTCAAACATGTACAGGGAGTGTAATATGCGCATCAGACATAGGCAGCCCTGCAGCACCACCTGAGGCATGATTGCCATGTGCTAAGCAATTTAAGGCAGTGCCAAACAACATTTACCACCATGTAGTATATGCAAACAGAATCACACACACCAACTAGTACAACTGTGGTCAATGTCGAATAATATTGGGCAATGTCCAGCAACACTGGTGAATATACAGCAATGTCGGACAAGCCTGGTCTAAGTAGGGCATAGCTAAACAAAAGCCAACATGCTCATATTTGCTTAACTGGCCCTTAAGCAGTCTGGTCTGCTCAGTATGAAAATATAAAGCTGTGATGGGCCTCGAACCCAGGATATTGTGCACTATAGGTAAAGTACTGAACCACTAAACTATGACAGTATTGCAGTGGTCAGCCAGTATGAAGGAATGCTGATAAGTATATGCAAAGTATCTCATGGAAACCCTGCAGGCACAGCATAATCCCCGTTGAGTTATGACACAAAGGTGAGTCCTGCAGTAAGAACAGAACTTGACTTCCAACACACACAGTATAAATGTTAATATTGGTCATGTTCACACACATCCACAAATGTAGTGTACTTCAGAGTGCAACATACTGAAAGGTCACACTGGGCATGCTCACACACTTGAATAAATGAGGCATATGTCAGGCAACAAAACATGGAAAGCCTGAACTGGGCATGCTCACACACTTAGGCCATGTCTGAGTACAGCAGTGGGCAGTTGCATGTGTTAACCCAGGAACTTCTCACTATCCAGCAATCCGCCCTGTGCACACAGTTACATGACAACAGACACATATATAATATAGTGAAACCCTGTCATAATCAAACATGTTCTGCAGATACCTAAGTTGTTCATAGAAACTGGGAAAGCAAAGATGATAAAGACCCGCAAACAGTATCAGCAATAAATATTGTTCAGAGGTCGATACTAGGCTATCTGCCCTAGGGCATGTACAAGCCTAGCCAGAGTGTGTTTGGCTTTTGCAACCCTGTCAGATTACTACACTGTGCCAGTGAATAGTAGGTCACACAAGATAGCCCATGTGTGTTTAGGCTAGTGTGCCTCTGTCTAGCAGGGACACAGAAGATATCCCAGGGATAAACATACAATCACCCATACAGCCATCAAGATGTCCCCTGTAGGTGGTCAGTGGCTGGCTCTGCCTATGTGAAACTGTGATCACAATCCAGAGTGAGTGGAGGCCCTGGGATAAGAATCTGTCCCTCCATCATGTCCTATTAACATTTGTGCTGAGGTATATGTCCCTGGAGTGTGTAGCTACAAGGGAGTCGGATATCCTGAGGTGGAGCATGTCCAGTAATTCTGGGTTGGGTATTACTGTAAACAACAGGCACACATCATATCCGAGTAGGTGGTAAGCGACTGAGTAGAGCTGGAGTCACTGCATCCGAACTGTGCAGGTCATCTGTGTGAGTCCCTACATCTGCTTGGTGAGGATCTTCTATGGCCAGTACAGTTGCTGCAGGTGTTGGGTAAGGTACACCCCAAAGGTGGCATTGTAACCAAGCATGGTTGTGATGAGTATAGGGGCACAATGACCTCACTTGATCTAGATGTGAAACCATATGGGATAAGGTGGCCTATATAGAAGGTCTGTCCAACCACTTTGGCAATGTGAATGTCAAAGGCGACAGTACAAACAAGTCATTTCCCCAATCACCTAACAACTCCTACCGTATGTAATGGAGTACTACCAATGTGGTAATGTGTGGGCATGTTGTTATTCCCAAAGGGCATGACTATGCAACTAATGGCATTTAGCTGTAGGCCATGGCTCAGGCACCAGTCATCCATCTCTGTGAGACCATGTTGGAGTATGCATGTGGCAGCTGGAGAGTTGATTATGGCACCCAGTTTGCAGTCAAGTGTGAACAAGGTCAGCCATATTCCCCCTGTGGTAGCCTGTACGTCAGACAAATATATACTGAACAAGAGGGGTCCCAGGACCAAGCCGTGTGGGATGCCACATGTAACTGGTGTATAGTCAGACATGGCACCTGCAATTCTGACCATGTGTGTGCTATCCCTGATCCAGGTAGCAATCCATCATGTGAGATATGTGTCCATATCGATGCTGGTGAGCCTATGCATAATGGCCCAGTGGGTTATTGTGTGGAAGGGTTTTGCAAGGTTCAAGTAGGCTGCGTGTACAACCGTCCCTATGTCGATGGACCTGTTAACCGTCTAAAGAATACAAACATGTTCAAGAGGCAAGATCTGCCCACAACAACGCTGAAATGTGTAGGACACAGTGTCTGTAGGTTCCCGGTGTCTATGTGTAAGAGTCCCACGACAATACGCACCATAGCTTCGCAGAACAGGCTAGTTGGCTTATAGGGCAATATTGTCTGTGGTCCATTGTGGCACCAACTCTGTGGAGTGGGACCACTGTTGCTGTACGCCATTCCATGGGTACATAACCTGTAGTAACTCCGATATTACACAGTGATGTAATGTGAGGGTTACGTCTGTCATGAAGCTTGTGTAAGATGCAGGCCAAGACACCATCTGGTCCCATTGATGCTGTAATGTATGCTTTGGGGAGGGCAGCACTCTCCTGTTACTGTGTGATGTCAGGGAGGTTACACTCTGTTGGGATGGATAGTTGCTCCCTAGGGGGGATGGGGGGAGACATCTGCACTGAACCTGTTTGCCAGAATGTTGGCCATGCCAGTGGGTTCAGGGTAAGTTTAGTCAGTATGCAGTAACTCACAGCATATCAGTGAGTGTCCACCCAGGTTCCTGACATAACTGAAGAAGGCCTTGTGATAGTCCTACGTGTCTGGTGCAATTGTCCTTGAGAAGCAGCCCTTAGATAAGTACATGAGTGATCGTAGCTGTCTGCTAGTACAGATCACAGACGCTTTCCCCGTCTGTGATTGTGCTCTATAATGTAGTAGCTTCCTCCTGATGTTGTACAGCTTATTAATGGCTGGGGTCTACCAGACAGGTCCCCTGCCATTGGAGGAGTGAGTCCTGTTGTTATTTGGGATAGCACAATCCATGCAGTCCACTAGGTGTCCATAGAATGTGTATGTAAAGGATTCAGCAGTTGGAGCCCTATTTGCCACTGTCTCAGGGTCTCTGAAGGATACCACCTTGCTTTGGTGAAGTGAGACATTGGCTCATGAGAAGTTCACCAAGATTACCCAGGACAGGTGTGTGGAGTGTATATGTATGTCCAGTGAGATATATGTATGTTCTGACCTTACCAATGAGGGGTATATCGCTGGTGTAGAACATAGAGTCCCCATGTTGGTGATGATCAGGTCCAATATGTATTCCCCCTTGTGGCTGTGGTGACTGGTTGTGCCATAGCATGTGAATTTACAAATTGTAACGACTGTAGGGTGAGGGTGTTGGGGCTTGAGTAGTATCCCCAGTCAATATTTGTGTATCTGAAGTCACACAATATAATGGTGTTTGTGGAGACCTTCATATTCCCCACTGTTCCCAGGAAAGCCGAGCATGGTTCCTGAGTATGGGAGTGTGGTCTGTAGCAGGCAACAAACTGAAAGGCAGTTTTGCACAATGGTAGTTGTATATGTATGGTCTGTGATGCTAAGTGCAGTGCTACTAACCCGGAGGTGTGTGTATCTATGATGTATATGGATACTCCCCCTAGTTGTGTTGTCCATTTCAAGTCCTGTGGTCAGAAAGCATGGTATGAAACATAACCTGGTAGTGCTGGTGTGCATATGTGAGCCTGAACTAGGCGTTTGTTAGTGCACAGATATCGCTATCCTCCATACTGATGAGAATCCTGAGTGGACGCAATATGAGGGTAACACATCTGGTGTTGAGCAGCATTACCCTTAGTGTCATTTAACTTGTAATGTCTATGGGGGTGGGTTTGTCTTTTGAGCCCTGCTCAACAAATGCACTATGGTGGTAGCAAGAGCCTTAGCCAGCATTCGAAGGTCCAAGGGTGACAGGTGCAAGCTGCTAATAGTGAAGCTACGTGGCATGTCGAGCATGTCACCACAGGCTGATAGACACTGTATCCCCTATGAATGACACCAATTAGTTAGCCAACTATTAAATGTGATATGTTTGTCTGTATACTGTGACATCATACTTGGTGGGTGTAAGATGTTAGACAAGGTCAGGGTCATACTGGCCTGGACTACTTGATCACAGTGTTCCTCCATGTACCATGTCATGTGGTCCAGGGAGTAACGTCTGAGTTTTTACGCACTAGCATGGACAACGATGGTGCCAGTCCTGTACTTTCTTTGGAGTAACCTGACTGCATGTGTTATGTGGCAGATCCTGACATCCGACAGACAGCACAAAGGGACTATTCCCTTGTATGGGCTGGTGAGTTGTACGTCAGTGTGTCTGACAATAAGTGTCGCCTATCACAAGTGTATTAGATGTGTTATGTAGCCCGAAGGGGAGTGACTGTGTGGCACTCTGACATTGTGAACTATGTGAGATGTGGGTATTGTAGTGGGGTAGCAATTGTGTGTGTGCCTGCTGTGGAGGTCTCTGCTGCCTAGGCAGAGTTCATTTACAGCATCCAAGTATGTGTATGTGTGATAATGTGATTTGAGTGCTGTCGCCAGAGGATATGTGAGACTGATATGTGGTGTGTGTGGTTACCTTCACCACCTGATAGACTGTGCCAGTCATGGGTCGAGAGAATTCAGCACCGTGTCTATCTCTATAGGTGCATCTCACACATATATCTATGTTTGTCGGGGGGAGGAGAGTGTTGTCTGTGTACATGAGGCAGATGTGAGATTGTGTCTACATCACAATATTCACCAGCTGGACTGGAGAGTACACACGAAACCGACCCCTGGACATGCCAGGATATCATGATGACATACTCTGTAGCCAGATCACAAAGGAACAGTACGGTATTAAGTGTGCAAAAGAGTATTACAGGGATTAGTGCTCAGGTTCGTTGGTGTTCTGTAAAGAGTAGCTGAGAAGGAGTCCAGACTGAATCATTACACCTCCGACAGCTATGTCATATATAGCAATGTACACACACATATATGTCATGAGTCAGGGCCAACTGTACCTGACTGACAATGCCAACATCCTGACAGACAGGCCCATGTGTACATACCCACCTCCCACTGACGATAGTCCATATCATCATACCAGGAGATATCACATGTAGAATGGATGAACAGCTACCCCCAATGCCAAAAGCATGGCATCAAGTGGACTACATTGAATCCCAATATGTGTCATGCATAAACTACAGAAGAAACAGATCCTGCACCTGAACAGTCAGCTGAGCCTCCCCCCCTACACAGGATGTGGAACCATTGAATGTGTTACAGCAACATATGGCACTCCACACAAGTGTTGGTGCACAACACACCATGGGAAGTGTAGTCCAGTACGCCTATGAAGTCTGATCTGCAAGGCCATGGAGTACATCATGGTTGAAGTAATAAACCAAGCTATTGGAACCTGACATACACACAACCTTACTAACTGTGGTATGTTCATGTGTGGATCATGGTTCCCAAACATGCTAGACTGTTTGCAAGGCAGCCACCCAGGACATACATCACTGAACACAGCTACATATGTCTCACATACACTTTGAATAGCCCTTTACCAACATCCCGGACACATGTAGTACCCACAAAACCAACAAGCTGTGCATAAATATGTGTTGACATATGAAGGAATGTCAATGTGTCCACAGATAGATCACACAAGGTAAGGATTATGAGTTCCTGTTCAAGCTGTTGACACCTGACGACCCACATGGACCATTACTGGAATGGCATAAAACAAAGTGTACACACATTACCATGTCCAGTCTGATGATGTTACCATCCTAGAAATACAGCAGGAGAAAGAAAGCCACCCAATAAAGCAAATAGCGCGCCTTGCTAATGTGTCTCTTACTAGTATCATAACATAGTTAGGTAGGGGTTTGAATCCTGCAAATGCTGACTGTGTGTATGTGTATGTGTGCAATTATCTTTGAAAGGAGTGCCCTTTTTGGAGACTGGGAAAACACACTAAAAGATGTACATTCCTCTTTGGAAAGACTGATGATGTCACACCCTATGAATACAGCAGGAGAAGGGAAACCACCCAGTAAAGCAAATAGCACACAGTGCTAATGCATCTCTCACTAGTATCATACCATAGTTAGGTAGGGGTTTGAATCATGTAAACACTGACTGTGTGTGTGGGTGGTGTGTGTATGTGTGCAATTGTCTTTGAAAGGAGTGCCCTTTTTGAAGACTGGGAAAACACACTAAAAGATGTACATTCCTCCTTGGAAAGACTGATGATGTCACCACCCTAGAAATACAGACGGAGATGGGAAACCACCCAGTAAAGCAAATAGCACGCCATGCTAATGTGTCTCTCTCTCTCTCTAGTATCATAATATAACTAGGTAGGGGTTTGAATCCTGCAAATGCTGACTGTGTGTGTGTGTCACTGTTGATTGATGCATTGTGAGTTTTGCTTTTACTATGGTATGACATATTATGATTACAGCAGTAAGTGCATTGCACACATCAGGTATCTGCGTGGCAAATATATATGTGTACATGTCCCCTCAATCAGTACATAGGTGCGAAGCCTGCATACTACATGAATACATTTGTTGCCATTGACAGGCTGTGCCGCTGCTTCTCAGATCGTAGGTCACATATGTATGTATGTGACAAGGCCGTCCACTGTCGTGATCCGTGGCCAAGGTCATCTGTGCCACACACACCTATGACAGTTACTTAAGAGTAGTGTGAGTGAGGGTATATGCCTGCGTTATATGTCAGACATGTTCATACACAATGACTGCCAATAATGGACAGTCTTTATAGGTGTACAACTGCCTTGTGGATATGCATCCCGGCCTCTAATGTCTCATGTGATACACCTTGGGACTCCACAATACCTATGGATAAGTGGATACCAAGGGACACATGACATAACATGAGGCTGTATGTACACATTGGTACCCAACATACATGTTGAGGGCTACCACCTATGTGGTACTGACGGGATAGTAAGTATAGTACATGTGGATGACTATGCCATAGTCGGCTTACTGCTATACAGCATGTATCAGATGACAGGTATCTGTCTGTATGATACCCTTGTGTAGGATATGCGTCCCATCCAGGGAATGGATTGTAGGCCAATGCATGCATTTCCAGAGTTGGATGGACACATCCCTAGTGTGTTTGCATGTACCTAAGGGGGGCTATATGCCAAACAGGTGTGGTCACAAGAATGGGTGGTGGTCAGTACCACTGGTTAGTGTTATAGTGTAGCACCGGAAGGATCCAACTGTTACTGAGTTCCCTACAACTGTGTGTCATTTGTCAGGACATCATCCAATGCTTGCTTATAGTCATGCTGTTGTTGTGTATACTACCAGACCGCAAATCATCGACAGATACTAACAGTGTCACCCACAGCATAGTGTCAACCCATGTCATACACACATGTCTACCCATGTTAGTACATAACTGTAGTGGAATGCATACTGGCCATTGAAAGATACTATGAGATGTTAACAATGTGTACAACAGGGTATGCCACACGTCCCATGTGTCCACTATGCACGTACATGCAGACAGTGCACACCCACCATGTTCACAGATGTACACTTGCTAATCTGTACTGCACACATCACACACATACTGTCCACTCACTAACACATGCTGGCAACACATTACACTTCAGCCAAGTGGCACATGGGTGGACAGTGCATACTCAGACCTAACAGTGGTGTAAACCAGATCTTTGATGCATAATGTCTGCTGAGACATACCTACAAGGATGTCATTACACTTTCCTGTTGACAACTTGCTAATATTGCTACACTGCTATAGTGTCACCCTGTGCATCAACACCATGTTAGCCTGTTCATCCATCAATGTTACAGATGACAGGAGGCGATACAGGTATCATCATATGCACAGGGCATTTCATTGTTTGCCAGAGCCTGACATTGACCCATCCAATCGACGTGTGTGTGTGTGTGTGTGTGTGTGTGTGTGTGTGTGTGTGTGTGTGTGTGTGTGTGTGTGTGTGTGTGTGTGAGGGACAACAGTACAGCATGGGCCAATGTTGATGTAATGTGTGTGTGTATGTGTGAGCCCTAGTTGTTTGGTTAATGTGTGTGTGTCTGCATGCATACAGCTCCACCATGTGACTGCCATATACAGTAGTTTGTGGGACAGCCACAGACTGTACCAGCTAGGCTGTGCAGATCACTGTCTCTGGCCATGGACACAGTACCTGTGCCTGGCAGGTATGCTACAGATAGTATCGGGTACCAACCCTGACTGGGTGCTGTCCTCAGAGGCAGAGGTAGGACGACTGGACCCATATCCCTGCTGGAACTGGCCAGAGCCACGTGCACGTGGTCTAATGGGACGGTCAATGGACAGGCCAGCCCCAGCATTGCTGGGGCTGGTACTGCCACTACGGGAGCGGCTGTGAACTGTTGTCTGTCCGTGACCACTACCAGCTGTTGCTGTTGCTGGCATGCATCCGCGTCGACGTCGCAACAGTCCCACATGGTCCTGGCTCATGGAAGACATATTGTGGAGGGCATCTAATGTCTCCCCCCAACGTCTATGAATGACCTCAGTGTAAGTCCTGATGGCACCGGCAAGGTCACGGATGCTGTCATTGATAGCGGTGTAATGTGCCCTCTGCTCCCTAAGTCCCTGCCTGGTGTACCATTCCATACGTGCCTGAGCCTGCATTACAGCCCAGAACATACTGGATGTCGTAAGACCAGTGAGGGCATGCCTGCCAGGGGCAATACGACCAGCGGTGCTCCCCCGAGAACCCCTGGACCTCCACCTATGTGGTGCTATTCCAGGAATACAGCTATGGCTGCTGTGAGGGGATGCAAGTGCCATGGGTACCACACTCTCCTGGTCAATGCCAACTGTATGCTGTCCCTCGCCTATAGCCATTGGTGATGAGGGATGTATTGACAGTATGAGTGTGCGCACAGATGGGGTTGAAAGCTGTGTACTATCGATTGGCGGACCAACGACAGACCCTGTCAAACACTTTACGGTCTACACATGAACACATGCACACATGCACACATGCACACATGAACACATGAACACATGCACACATGAACTCATGAACACATGCACACATGCACACATGAACACATGAACACATGCACATATGAACACATGAACACATGCACACATGCACACATGCACACATGAACACATGAACACATGCACACATGAACACATGAACACATGCACACATGCACACATGAACACATGTACACATGTACACATGAACACTAATACACTCTTCACTACAGCACATACACGCACACACCAGCAATCCAACACATACTCTATAGTGGGTGAAGGTGGGTGTCTGTATCACATGGTAAACAGTCACCACACACGTGTCAGCATACAGAATATGTGTTGCACAAGACCATACAGTGCAAGTGCAGACGCCCCAATTTAATGGCAGTATACATGGCTTTGATGCAACTGTGTAGCTGTTCAGTTATTGGTTACACCCTGGAACACAATGTGTACATGGACACAACATTGCTGTGCAGGTATTATCAGCTCTACATTGCCCTGTGCATCATCACTCACAAGTATACATGCCATGGCTGCATGTGTTATCTGTGTGACACATAGATATCCATGTCTGAGTACAGTGTCTGTGTCCATAGCAGATAATAGTGGACACGGGTGTAGCACATGCATGCTATGTACACACACAGGATGAGTGATTCATGTTGACGTGAAGGTATCCCAATGCTCGACATGGTCAGTGTACAGTGGTTATGGTGAGTGTGAGACATATTGCAGATATGTCGGTGCCAGACATGGCATGGCATGCTACATGACTGCAACGTTATACACCACACATACCCAATGTGTCTCAAGTGACCTATACACCCACTAGCATTCCAGGACATATATGTGACACTTTGTTTGGATGGCGACTGCTGTGCATATTGTGTATACTGGCATATGTAAGCACACACACAACATGCTATGCATAATGTGTATAGGTGCATATGTTTGCACACACACAACATTGAGGTGCAAAGCAATGACTGCTATGACTAGTACTGTGGTCACTGTAACTGGATGGGGTGTAGTACCCTGTGCCATAATCAACATGCATCCTGTGGTCACTCACAGCTACTAATGTGTGCAAGACCACCGCTTAGCATGCTGTACCTGAACTGCAGTGCCGTGGCTATGTTCACAATTACACAGACACCTTGTACATGGGTGTGTGAGGTGCCCAATAGGGAGCATTGCCTAACATGACTGTGTTATGTGTTGCAGAGTGTTGCACAGACCCATGATAGGCCTCTACCCCTGAGGTACATCATGTGTGTGTGCATGACATGTGGGATACTGATGTGTGACCTTACAGCGGGTGTGTGGTAATGCCAAATATAGCATGTTTTCGTGTACTGCATATGATAAGCGTGTTCTGTTGTGTACAGCTATAGCAACTATGCATATCCAAGATACAGTACAGTGTTGCCACAATTGTGTGTGCTGCACTGTGCATTGTATGTAATTGATGCAGCTACTGACTTTACTGAGATGATTAATGTCTCACAGCAAATATGGACAGCATGCATTATGCGTAGGTGTGTTACGTGTACATGGCCTAAACCTCACCTATGACATGCACATTTCATTACCAATATTAAAGTGTTAACACACTCACCAGCATGTATCATCTGCCCTGCTGTCACACCAGAGGGACCTAAAATAATATGACACAGTTTATCAGTGGCCACAACTGTGGCATTGCTACCATGAGTGTGCTAATCTACAGTGGAACAACAGTCAACAGTCACAGGAGTGGAGATACTATTCCAAATATCAGTATTGCACATGAGAGGCAGCACAACTGCTAAACACACAGTACAGATCTCACATAAGCATATTCCAACAATACAGGTAATGGTAGTCTACAGCTAGGCCATATTACCTGCATGCTCCATGTCATCCTACTGGGTGGCTCCAGCCTCCATGATGACACATGTGTGATGCTGTTGCTGCTGTAGGCCAGGAGCTACCACGCTTAGGAGCAGCTCCTCCACCCTGGTGTGGGGGGATGTATGTGCGCACCACCACCTGTGGCAAGCTGTTACCTATGGATATCAGACGCACGCCGCCGGACATGTCTAATTAAATCACTGCAGTGATGGCGTGCCTGCTCATATGTCCGGTTATGCATGCCTATGTCATTTACCTGGCGAACAAGATCTTGCCACAGTGCAGTACGCTCATGGTGATGCTGGTTGGCCCTAGAAAAAAGCAGGTTGTAGTGCTGCACCAGGCTGGCCTGTATTTCCTGCTCCTCCGCAGCTGTATATGCCAGATTGCATTGATGAGCCATAACCCTGGAAGATAATTAAACAATATGTGTGAGCATGTCATGTGGCACACAACATTATGAAGTACAGATATCCCTTAACTGCCATATATAGCATCTGTCTGTCTATCAGAGGATACACACGTTCAATACCACATATCAGTGCTCAGCCCGCAACTGTCTGACAATGCCTGCCACCCTCCATACATCAAACCAGTATACACCAGTACTCGGCACACTGTTTGGGATACAATGCACAACCTCACACTGGGGGTATATATCAAGCTAATGCATGAAGAAATATGTCATCCAATGCAGTGAATGTAGTGTACATTTACAGTATTAACAGTAATCCATCCTAGTCTTTGATGCCATACCCCTACCTAACATTTGTGCACAGTTGTTAATATAGCAGGCATACTGCTGTAACAGAGTATACATGTTGCTAGGTACCCACACATACCATGTAACACACATGTGGTTGCGGGCATGGTACAGGCATCATTACACACACATTAGACATACATACAACACACAAATGTATGCCAACACAGAAGAGCATTACCTGTGTACCTTATAGTACTGTGTGCCCCTACCTACAGATACCTATGCCTGAGGTATGTAATCTGTGCAGATTACAGGAAACACACAAGACAGTGTTACCAGGGAATGTGAACATACACCATACTGTGGTGTTTAGGCCTACAGCTTCAGGTAGCACAACAGCTCATATGTGAGCTGGATTCACCAGCAGTACCACTTACTGAGCATACATGTATCGCTTCGGCCTATAATGGGACACCACAGTCGTACACAAGGATCTACTTCACAACATATGCCATCCTACTATGTCTGCATCCCAATAACTGACACATCTTTCTCTGGCCTCACACCTAGGACACAAACTACCATAACAGACACAACCTCACACTAAGCTATCACACCTTTACAGACCTTGCACACAGTCAGTGTCACACTCATTCCACCTCACATAACAGGTATTGCACTGAGTACATGTGTGTGTGCATTGTGTCATAGTTAATTAATACGCTATTGGCCCTGAGCCTAGAGCAGCCTAGCCATATGCTACCCTGCCCTTTGACACACATGTAATGTGATTCACTTACTCTGGTCAAACGGATACACAGAGGTGACTCCCAGGGCATGTTACCTATCTCCATAACATTCATCAGGGGTATGTATGACATCTACTAATGAGGAGCCTTGTTTGTTAATGCTGGGTGGTTTAGTCCAGAGTATGGCATATTTGTGTATGGGAACCTGTACCTCCAGCATGTGCTGTTAGTGCGGTGACAAGGATTAGGGCCCTAGGTCATGTAGCCCAGAGGGATTGTGAGGTGTTGTCATGGTGGTTGGCCGACTGCAATGGGTGTGACATACCTCTGTATGTCTGGCAGTGGTGACCTCTGGGTAGGCAGTATGCAACACACTCTAGCTGTGGTTTTGTGAGTCAGTCTGCATAGGGCATGTGTTTGAGGGCTGTATCATACTTTGTTAGGCATGTCTGTGGCCTTTCCACTTGCTGTAGTTGTCATGCCACATGGGGCATTGTGAGGAGTAGAGGGGTACACTGACCTATATTTCCATAGATGATGCACCTTTTGTGATTACATGTACCATGTAGAGATATTACAAGACTAGTATGGCACTGTGATTATCAAAGGGGAGCCTACTGTCCACCTGTGTCCCATGTTCCCTTCTGACACCTTCAGTGTTAGGCAGGCTAACACCTATGTGGTAGTTACTGCATAAAGTGTTTTGGAATGGGGTATGGCAATGCAGTATAAACACTGGTGTTCAGTCCATGCCTTGGTCAACAGGCACCTGTTGCAGTACATATGACCCTGTGTCTCCCTCTCTCTCTCTCTCTCTCTCTATATATATATATATATATATATATATATATACATACATATCTATACATATCTAGATATATATATATATATATATATATATATATATATATATATATATATATATATATATATATATATCCATATATATCTATATTTATCCATATATATATATATATATATATATATATATATATATATCTATATATATATATATCCATATATATATATATATATATATATATATATATATATATAAATATATCTATATCTATCTATATATGGATATATCTATATGTAGATCTATATATCTATAATTCTATATCTATATATATATATCTATATGTATATATATATATATATATATATATATATATATATATATATATATATAAAATATATATATAAAAATATATATATCTACATCTATATATATATATATATATATATATATATATATATATATATATATATATATATTTATATATATATATACATATATATATATATATATATATATATATATATATATATATATATATATATATATATATATACACATGCATCTAAACATCCATTGCTGTACATATAGCTGCACATATAGGCACATATACTGCCCACCTGTCATGGATAGGGATGTCAATTATGCAACCGTTGTGAGACATACGGTTATGTAATACTATTGCACAATGTTGTGCAGAATGCATTCTGCTGTCCTCAGGCCATATAGCTGTAGCAGGCCTCACTGCCTGTAGCTCAGTCCCACAGCGTTTAATCACCACATGACATATACCAGCACTGCTTGCTGTCTGCAATGCCACACACTACAACCTACATACATATGTGCACATAGCAGCCTTCGACAACATATATATGTCCAGCCTTCACTAACAGTTGCAGTATGTCCCTTGCCCTATTCCAATGTGAATGTACATATAGATACGGACTGCGGCCACATATGGATGGTTCACGGTATGTAGAGTACCCTTCAGACACATCATTTGGATGTCAGCAAATACATATCTGTTACATACCTTACCTTTGTATTCCTCACCTCCGTCTGTTGTAGGTGTTGATTGTTCTTGTGTTTGTTTTTTTTTTTTTTTTTGGTTTTGATTTCCTCTGTGTGTTGGTCTTTTGTTTCAGTGTCTGTCTCCTACTGCCTGTTTGGATCCGTCTATCTGTCTGTCTGTGTGTGTGTCTGTCTCTCTCACTCGCACTTTCAATCTCTCTCTCCCAGTTGGTGCAATGATATTATTGCTTGTGTGGACAGCAGATACAGGCTGCTTTTCTAGGTATCTGCACATGTGCATGTGATGGCCTCTGCACCAGTTGGTGCCCACCATTTAGTAATTGCATGCAGCCTGCTGTGTGGTAATTGCAGTTCTTACTGTGATTTCCGGTCACTGCTATAAAATGATAGGTTAGGTACGCATAGCCCTTTCAGTTTTGCAAGGTGGGCAACCATGCTTGTTTGCTGTGGACGTTGTGTCAGTCAGAAGGTTGGTATATGTCTCATATCTGAAGCTGGGTTGTAGCCAGTGAAATGCATGTTGCACTGAAACCTGACGGTTGCTTCTTCCAGTACACTCTTCTTAGTGTGTAGGTTTACTCACACCTCCTAATACTAACACTGGATACATGGGAGTATGTACTTTCTTTTCCAATTACAGAATTAACTGGCATACAACAGTAGTAATTGCAATGTATTCCTATGGCTTTCCTATTTTCCCTTTAAATTCACTCATTGTAATGCATGTCATATTTCTTTCAACACCATGTTATTGTATATCTGCTGTGGTGTAGTGATACTTCATGCAGACTGGTGAGTCCAAGGTCCTGGGTTCGAGACTTACAAGGTTTTTTATTTTGCTGCTGAGGAGTACAAGGGCCTTGTCATGCAGAGTGACTAAGGCACTTTTAAGCAGTTGTAAGTGGGTTTGCGTGGGTTTGTGCGACGGTTAGCGATGCTAAGCTAAGCTTAGCTTAGCTTACTTTATTTTAGCTATACTAAGCCAAGCTTGGCTTAGCTTATCATATCTTAGCAATGCTAAGCTAAGCACACACATGCGCACACTGGTGCAAACCCACTTACTGCTGTTTACAAATGCTCACTCCCGCTAACCCCTGTGCTCATTTCTTTGACAGAAAACTAAATGGGGAGATAGGACTGTGGTGATAAAGGGTGCACAAAGAGGGGAAGACAGTAGGGAAACCAGCTCGGGATGTACAGGATGGGTGTGGAGAGGGTCCATAGCTGCCCATTTCTTTACCAGCAACAGCTGTGCATATGCAATACATTAAGAGGGATATTTGAAACCTTCCACCCCTGAGAGAGGGCTGAAGACAACTAAGTGTGTTGTACTACTAATTATGAATATCAGGCACATGCACTGTTTGTGAACTGCTACACTGTCATTAGTACATTACTCACTTCTGAGCAGTTTGTGGTTTGTTTGTGATGACATTAGCACAGTCTGCTCAGGACAACTGGACATATTTCACTACTGTGTATCCCTACCTACACCCTTGGTTGTGGCTGACTACATTGTTATATAGTAGATTGGGTAGGGGTGCAGAAGTGCAGAGTGCATTATTTATTATTATGTGATGTTTATCTTACTGAACATGCAGAGTTGTTGTGTACATGTAAGTCTATGAAGGCTAGTAGTCTGTCTGAGTAGCTCCCACCTGTGGACATATCCAGATGGTAGACAGAGGTCAGCCTAGTATTCTTTGACTGTGCACCACAACAGTCTTTTCAGCACCTGAACAATGGCATTGTCACAGGTGGTTGCTACCAGTACATGGCTACATCCTTTGATATTTCTGTGTTGTACTTCTACATAAGGGCATGCTTGTGGGATTCATTCTAAAGCTATTTGCAGAGTGTATAACAGCAGACAAGCTGATATGCCTGTGTGTTTCTGACTCTTCCAGGCCTCAGATACTCTCACATATATAGTTGAACAGCCTCAGGGAAAGGTACATATAACTGGAATACACCTGTGATATATTTCAGACATTTTGCAGTTCAGACTTTGGGGGATTCAGAGCATATGTATTACTACACCTTTTCTGACTTGCAAGCAGTGTCTACTCTCACTTATTGACATTTGTCATTAAGTGAGATTCCACACCGTTCTGCCTACTGTTAGCACATTTCACAGGGAGTCAGAGGGACACAGCTAACATTTGTTTACAAATCAGGGTCATCACTGTAGAGCAGTCACTGTTGGGAGGTCTGGCCTGTGACCTATGCAAATATGCCAGTGTTTATCCTGCTCTGATACTGTGTGGGGTTGGTAAGGTGCTACTGTGACCTTATTCCATACTAGCATGGCTGATTCTCTTTTCACAGTCATGTCATGCAATTCCACAACACCTGCTGGTTAAGGCCCACAGAACAAGATTTGTGTTATGCCATTCCTATTTTCCCTTTACATTCACTCATGGTAATGCATGATATATTGCTTTCAGCACTAAGTTATTGTATGTCTGCTGTGGTGTAGTGGTACTTCATGCAGACTGGTCAGTCCAAGGTCCCGGCTTCGAGACTAACAAGGGTATTTTATTTTGCTGCTGAGCAGTACATGGGCCTTGTCATACAGAGTGACTAAGGCACTTTTAAGCAGTTGTAAGTGGGTTTGCGCAGGTTTGTGCAGGTTTGCGCGATGCTTAGCTAAGCGCACACAAGCTCACACTCGCGCACCCCCGCTAACTACTGCTTAAAAGTGCTTACTCCCGCTAACCCCCGCTCTAATTTCTTTTAAAGAAAAGAAAATGGGGAGATAGGAAAGTGGTGAAAAAGGGGGCACAAAGAGGGAAAGACAGTAGGGAAACCAGCTCAGGATGTGCAGGATGGGTGTAGGGAATGTCCATAGCTGCCCATTTCTTTACCAGCAACAGCTGTGCATATGTATGAAATTTGGTGTGATATTTGAAACCTTCCACCCCTGAGAGAGGGGTGAGAACAACAAAATATGTTGTACTGCCAATCAGAATTATCAGTTTACATGTCCAGCAGACATGTGTGCGAATTGGGCAGCTATGTATGGGGCGTAATTTTTTTGTGGGAACAGATTGTCCTTTTTTTTTATTTTTTTTTCAGGTGAGAGTGGAATGTGAGGTAGAGGATGTAGGTATATTTGGGGAGGTAAGTTGGGGAGGTAAACAGACAAGACAAACAAGATTCATACAGGGGCGGAGTTTGACACATGGGGTGGGTGAACACAATTGATGGGGAAGGTTGTTTGGAAATCGCAAGCCCATGAGCCCACAGATGGTAACAGTGGGACTGAGATCCCAACCCATGGGCAGTCACCACTCCACCTTCACAGCCCCGAGGGTGGCTGTGCTGGGGGCTGAGTAGGACGGGTGGGCTCACCCAAGAGATGCGCCACTCTCCCCTCAAGCTGGCGTAGGGGATCAGCAACTAAACGCTGGATGTCCCTACGCACCACAACCTGGACCCTTCGAAGGGTGACAGGTGGCCCTTATCCGCCCATGCTTGCATGGGGGGGATGAGCCCCATCCCCTGCAGCACTTCCACCCAAAGGTGGAACAGAACCAACGGAGGACGGGAGCCCGGGCTGGGCACTGGAGCTGCTGGTGCCAGGTGCACTCGCCAACTGAGGAGGAGCAGTTGGGTTCGCTGGGACCGGTCGTCCCATAAGTTTTGTGATTAGGTGTGTTTAATTACAACATAAACAACGGCATTCCAGATTAGTTGTAACAGCATGCAGTAATATTCCCATTAACCCATCACACCAAGGTTCCACCAGTTGAACAGCAAGCATAACACATGCATATATTGAACGACAGTGGATATTCCAACGGCATGCAGGGATTTTTGGTAGCAACAGGCCACCATGAACGTGGTGTTTGAACAGGGCACATGCATCAACATCAATGCAAATATTTATAAACAATAGCACATATGTCCCAACAAATATTTAAGGTTACACATACCAATTGAGGTGTGGAATTGCGTGGTTTATGCACATACATTAGGGTGTAGACAAAAAAGCTCGGTTAACAACTTATAATGACCTTTTAGTCTCCACTACATTCCCAGTGACTGCAAGTCTATATCCCCTACCTGTATTATTACACTTGCCACCATATATTAGGTTGTGTCACGGGTTGGGCTAGTTCAATTTATGCCTGACCTATATCTGACATACTAACTGTCCAGGATGCAGATGTTACTACTACATATTTCTTGTTTGCATTTATATTTCTTTATCTACATATCTGTGATGTTTTCACATGACATTTTCACTTTGATTTGTACAGAACCCTGCATTTCTTAACACACACTCACATTTCTGGTGAATAATTACATGCTACATGTGTGCCAGGTTTACTTATTCATGCCAGCTAGTAAATGACTATTGTGGACTGTATATATGTTTCACAGCTATTAGGACTTCCATCACCTACTTTATATGGGACTGCATAACTCTGGGTTGCCAGCACATTTTCAGACAGTACTGTTTGTATAATGCAAGGGTACTACAACATTTCAGACTCTGTGACACAAACACACTCTGGGTTTTAGACCTTTATTAATGAAATTGCACACTTTTCCGCAGGCTCACTCCTTTATTTGTTTTAACGGTGTTTATGGCAGACATGTTCAAGACATATTATACCTTTATTAATAGGTTAGAACAATCTTTTTTCAGTCTCACTCACATATGTTATATGAAAGTCCCTGCAGAGATATTATTCCAGACATATGTTACCTTTCTTAATGGGTTACTACACTCTTTTTCTGCCTCTCTGACATTTTTATCTGGCAGTACATGCAGAGGACTTATTCAGGCAATTCTATGGCTGTTTTATTGGACTACAACACATTCTTTCATGCTCTCAAAAAATATTTTATATAACAATACATGCAGAATAATCACTAACCTGCCTGGTGGTGCAACCTTAGCAGCCTATCAGCATAGGCTTGCTGATTCGTAACACGGTCACCTGCAGCTGTAAAGTAAATGAAGGGATATTGAAACATACCTATCCATTATACATACTCCATTATCAATTCTTACATACTGCATTCCATGGCTACTTACTCAGTTGTGGAGGATCCTGCATCCCACGGGCCTCCTGTATCCACTGGTTCAGGCGGTCCTGCTTTCGTCTCTTCAGGTCTGCATAGTGGTGACGGACCTGCTCACCAGTCCGGGGAATGCCTGTGGCACTGGTGAGGTCACGAGCTAACCGGTTCCAAGCCTCTGCCTTGTACTCCATCACTTGGAACTGGCCCTGCAGGAGTCTTGACTCATGATGGTGGACAAGGAGCCAAACCATGTATTTGGACTCCTCGATGCCCCAACGTTGCGCTCGGAAGTGTGAACCCTCTCCTGCACCTGCCATTCTGATTGCAAATGTGTGCTACAATCAGTTATGGCGAGTATTCCCGCCTATGGGGCTTAAATATGCCACATTTCCCGCACTTTTTTGTGATTGACCATTTTGTAAAATTCTCGGCTGACTGCAGACCTGATTAGTAATGGTTAAACTACCATTCGTAAGTATATGAATGTTAATAGTGGCTGCTTCCCCTATGTTGTCATGGCTTAGTGGTTCTGTACTTTGATTATGATGTACTGGGTCCTGGGTTCGAACCTTGTCATTCTTTTATTTTAATACTGTCTAGACAGGCTAGGGGGTGTGGCTGCGTTTAAGCAACTTAGCTCTACGTTGCGCACCGGTGCCCTGGTTGGCACGGCGCGCACCTCCGCGCAAATCGATTGTGCTGGGTAAAGTGCTATTTAGCTATGGGCACCTATTTTGTGCTGGCTAAAGTGCTATTTAGCTATGGGCAACTATTTTGTGCTGGGTAAAGTGTGAGTTACCCAGGGGCAACTATATTGCGCTGGGTGAAGCGCTGCTTAACTGCAGGCAATTTTATATTGGGATCCTTTAAAATATTTATTTTATTCACTGATACATTGGCCATTTCACTACTTTTTAGTTATGTTTAAACATATATGTTAGGTATTATTCCGTATACTGATTTAAAAAATAAATACAAAAGGGTGTGGTGGGACTCGAACCGTGAATGCCTCTTCTTTGTGCGAACACTCTACCATTGCACTATTGCTATTTCACGTGATTTGCATAAACATTCTTTCTTATGCTCTTCCATGTCAGACTTGCTAACTGTAGCTAAGCAATGGGCACACCCACGCACACACGCACAAATACGGGCAGCTATATCATGGATTTAAAAAATATATTATAATTATTTACTTTATATAAGTGTGATGGGGGTTTACAGTGTCAGGGAGTGTGGTGTTGGGTGCAAGTACATTTGAGCGAACTCGCTCTTGTGTGTTGACATTATGCTTTTTAAAACCTTGCAGGGGCATGCACATTTAGACTGCTCGGCAGTCGGACACGCCCCCTGCTTTTCTACTCAGTCCGTGTAAGAGTTACGGTTGAGTCAGCGTACCCTCATGAATATTCATGGCACGCTGACTTCAAACCATTCAACTGCAGCCTCCGAGTAAGACTTATTAAGTCTTACACGGAGGATTAGTAAATCCGGGGGTGTGTCTTCCAAAGACACATAACTGACCTTGGAATCCTCGACTGAAATGAAGTCATTAATGGAGCTCCCTTCTGGGTAGAACAAATGGTGAATCAGCCTGAACTCACTGCTACCTTCTTAGGAACCAAACACCCAGTGGTGAAACCTTAAAACTCTCAAGGTGGGGGGTATCAAAACGACCCAACAACCTATCCGACATCTTTCCTTCTCTACCAAACCCTCCAAAATATACTCCTTCCCCCATACAGATTACAAATTCTTACAGACTACCCCAACCACCCTTGATTTAATAGAAACCCCCCAAGAAAAGCCCTCAACTATTTCCTGTTTAAGAGAAGAATCAGGAAATTGCTGGAGCATATGTCACAACACTTTCACCTTTATGGGAGAGTGTGTCCCCCAGCTGTCCCCTTGCCACTCTAAAGGACACCAATCCCCATAACCCTTGAAAATTCCCTCTAAGTCAGAAATTATGAAACCCCTGGGAAGAAGAAGAAGGGAACACATCTCCATCAGTTGAAAGCAAACCCAGAGTCTTACCAGTCCAGATTCAGGAAGAAGGCAGCAGGCAGCAGATGCCTCAGAAGTCTATGCAGTTAGCACCGCATAGAATGGAAGGGGATCAGACTGCAAGGTCTGCAGTCTAGGACCGCAAACAGGAAGGAAGAAATAAGAGCCAGGAAACTGGAAATATGCATTCCAGTGTGAACTGCACTGCAGAGATATTTCCATACTGCTGGAAGGATCATTTATTTATTTCAGAGGTATGATATGGAGTGTTTTACTGCCGAGATTGCTGCTAGCTGGCTGGATCATTTTATTTCAAAGGTAGAGTGTGTGACTGCCGAAAGGATCAATTCAGAGGTATGGAGTGTGTTACTGCCGAGATTGTGCTGGCTGGATCATTTTATTTCAGAGGTACAGAGTGTGTTACTGCTGAAAGGATAATTTCAGAGGTACAGTGTGTGTTACTGCCGAGATTGCTGCTGGCTGGATCATTTTATTTCAGAAGTACAGAGTGTGTTACTGACAAAGGGATCATTTCAGATGTATGGAGTGTGTTACTGCTGAGATTGTTGCTGGCTGGCTGGTTTATTTTATTTCAGAGGTACAGAGTGCGTTACTGCCAAGATTGCTGCTGGCTGGATCATTTTATTTCAGAGGTACAGAGTGTGTGACTGCCGAAAGGATCAATTCAGAGGTATGGAGTGTGTTACTGCCAAGATTGTGCTGGCTGGATCATTTTATTTCAGAGGTACAGAGTGTGTTACTGCTGAAAGGATCATTTTAGAGATACAGAGTGTGTTACTGCCAAGATTGCTGCTGGCTGGATCATTTTATTTCAGAAGTACAGAGTTTGTTACTGCCGAAAGGATCATTTCAGATATATGGAGTGTGTTACTGCTGAGATTGCTGCTGGCTGGATCATTTTATTTCTGTGTGTGTGTGTGTGTGTGTGTGTGTGTGTGTGTGTGTGTGTGTGTGTGTGTGTGTGTGTGTGTGTGTGTGTGTGTGTGTGTGTGTAATGCCCCACTTGATTTATACTGGTGGCTAGAGAGAACTCAGAAGAATACAGAGCTATATTTTATATATTACAACATTTTCCATATGTGTCAAAGGAACACTGACTTCATCCAGTTTTCCTTATACAAGCATCATGCTCCATTAAATTTGCTTGGTAGCCAAAAATTCAGTTATAAATATTCCTAACTTATACCCACCTAACCTTAGAACTGATGTAGCTAACAGCTATACTCTCTGATAATGAAAATCCCAAACATATTATCACTTTATTTTACACTTGTTTAACTGGTGACATAAAACTAATCCATAGATTTAATGACTTACCTCTGAGATGCAAAAGGCATTCAAGTTGGTAGTGTCTGTAACAAGTATTTACAGCTTGAGTACTGGGTACAAGTACAGTATACTGATGGCATAACCATTTCTAAACTTTATCTTAGCACTCAGGATCTGCTCTTACTAACTACCAGGTCACTTCCATATTCACCCAATAGTACATAATACAGCGTGGGAGGATATCTGCTGGTGCTGGTTAGAGAATACCTCAGGCTTGAACCCTTACCTTGGGTGCAGGTAACAAGAGCCTGAATTCCCTACCCACCACCATTTGTGAAAATTTTGCAGATTTTTGTTTCATATTTTGTTCTGTTCTGTTCCTCATAAAATCTGTGGTTTCTGAATTGTTTTAGTTTCTTAATTAGTTGATGGTACTGTGGTAGTATTGTTGCCTCAGATCTACAGGTTCTCTGGTTTGATTCTTGGGGGGGGTGCCTTTTGTGTTAAGTCTGCATGTTCTCCCTGTGTTTGTGTGGGTTTGCTCTGGTGTCTTCCCATGTTACAAAGACATGTGTCTGCAGTATTTCTGCCTGGGCCACTGCTGAAAATTGGCTTTTGTTCCAAGTCAGGCTTTCTGGTTAACAAATGTTAAATAAATAAAATTGACAGGCATTTGAATTTCAGGCTTCATATTCTTCAGAAAGTATATGGTAACACAAAACCTTTTATTCTAGCAATTGTCTAAGTTTATAAGATGAATATTTGAAATTTGTACCTATTTTTGGGACTGTATTCCCCATTATTGGCTTTGTCCAGGTATAGATTGAGTGCTATGGTGAGAACTGAATTCACTGAATGGTAGCCATTTAAGTTTCAGTCTTCCTCTCTTTCACAAAACAGCTAATTTGGCATAGTGGTATGTTGCTCTCACTGTTTTGGGTTCAAGACTTGGCAGTGAAATATATAGTGGTAACACAGCATTTTATTCTAGCAACTTTCCAAGATTATACAAGCAATGTTTAAAATGTGTCCCTGTTTTTTGGGCTTTTGCCCCCCCCCAATAAATTTTGGCTTTTTCCAGATTTCTTGTGCTGCAAAGTTGAGAGATACAGCTGAGTGTCGAGTAGATTTTACAAGGAGCTGAGAGCTGCAGGGGAAGAGAAGTTTAGTGCTACTTATGGTGAATCCGCTTATATTGTTAATAGCACAGCAGGTAGTGAACTTGCTTTTGATGCAGAAGGCTATGGGTTCTACTCCCACAGGGGGTGGATGCTGCCATCCTAAAAATGTCCTCTTTGGCAAAGATACCTCGTAATTTGAACCTGGTATCAGTTTGCCATCCATTCCCTATTGCAATATTACTAGCATATCATTTTTTTAATGTAACATAGGTAATTTATTCCTCAAGGGCAACAGGTACTTTATTTGTAGATGAAACAATAAAATATAAAGTTGTTTGCTAGCTGCAGCCTCTTCATTAGTTACAGATCTCTTTAATGTGGAATTATTTAGATGACATTTACTTCTGCAGAGATTGTGCATATTTACTGATACTGTTGGATTGTCGAAGTCTGAGTAGACTTTTATGATGGAAATTTTCTCATTTGGCAGTTTTGTCATTATTGGTGCATGCATTTTGTTTAATTGTTTATTGGAAAAATGTTCAAAATAAATTTAAAACACCCTCTAACAACTGTACTGTATTACGCAAGAAATATAATTTAATACAATCAGGAAGGTCTATCATACAACACATGTATGCTTTGTGTGCAGGGGGCCTATCATTTGAAAAAAAGCCCAAAGTTAATCTTTATCTGCCACTAGCCAAATGTACTTTCTTTAAATGTGGATTTCAATGATGTTTCAATGAATGAGAGTTTCAAGGGCAGAGAAATTTTAATGTTAGGTCTATTTTCATTCTGAGACTGCATTGCTTTGTTTAGCAGATGTCTTAGTGTTTGTGCTGTAAAATGCAAAATAAAACTTTCAAATGAAATCCAAATCATTGTAGACATAAAGCAGTATGCACATTACAGTGTTTCTGGTAAATGGGGTGAAATAGCCAAGTAATGGGATAATGGAATGGCTGCAGGGAGGAGGCTCCATTCGACCATGATTTTGTGAGGGGGAAGGGGGGTGGCAAACTCAGACAGCCCCGGCTGAACTATACCTCTCAACTGTCCAGATTTTCACAGAATTAATAGAATTTTGCTTCTTATTTTTGGTTTGTTCCTCAAAATTTGTGGTTTTCTGGCAAATCATTTGGGAATTAAGTCACTAAATAATGACAGACATTGAGTTTCAGACTTCATAACCTTCAGAAAAATGCATGCTAAAGCAAGACCTGTTATTCTATCAACTAAGTTTATACAAGAGCAATTTTTAGTACTGTTTGTATGATCCCCCAATATATTTGGTCTTGTCTAGATTTCCTGCATTAACAGGTTGAAAGGTATGTGCAAATAACTTGCTTTATAGAATTAGGCATATCCAAACCTCCCAACTGTCCCCGATTTTGGCTCAAAATGTTGCTCTCCCCCTAATAATCCCTCCGGATAATGGCAATTTTGGAAGAAAACGTGGCGGGTTTACAATTAATAAATAACTAATAATCAGAGTTTATAGATTACTTTAAATTCAGAAATGCATGTAGAGTCATTTATTTTGTCAGCTGCTCAAGTTAACAGTACTAATATTTAAAAAGTGTCCCTTCTTTGACAGGTTCCCAGCTGTATTGTGTGGCTATTTTATATTTTTGCATCACATTTTTGGTCCATTTTTCATAAAATTATCGTTTTCTGTCAAATTAGTGGCAAATCATTAAAGACTGAAGTTAGGTTTCATACTCTTCAGAAAATTCATACTAATGCAAGACCTACTGTTCTATTATCTAAGTTTATAAGAGCAATATTTGAATATTGTCCTTATTTTTGTGACTTTGTCCCACTTTTATGTATGGCTTTGTCCAGATTTCTTGCTCTGAGGTTGAGAGGTATGACAAATGTGTCAGCAGTCACAGTCAGCCTGAGACATTTCAAATTGTGACATACTTGTTGTACCCCTCTCCCCATGTAGTGACTCTGGATGTGTCCAAGCAAGGCAAGGAGCAGTTATGCAGTGTAAATGTGCAGATTATTCCCCCATCCAAGGTAGACACAACTACTACAGTGGCTTTTCATCTGTCCATGATTTTGCAAAATGTTCTGGTTTTCTGTCATATTTTTATACTGTTGATTTATGCTTCTTATTATTCAGAAAATGCATGCTGTTGCAGTGCCCTGTTGCTCTGTTTTTAAGTTGCAATGCTTTAATGACCATCAGGTAAGCTTGTCTGAGATTGTAAGATGCAAGTAAGCTTTAGTAAACATACCGTTAAAGAATTACCAACACTGAAAGCCTTTTTGTTGTTGCCATGCAGAGAATACTAACATAACTATATAACTATATAATGTATAAGCCTTGGGTATTGAAATGCATATCACAGTATTTGTAATAAAGGACAGGATTACCGTTTTTTAAGAAGCTCATTAACATTTGTTGGAGACTTGCAGTCATCTTTGCAGGCTTTACCCATAAACTAAACAGAATGCCAATATATCATGTGTGGTTCATAACCTGTGCAGTAATACTTTAAGCAATATATCTTGAGTTTGCTTCTTGTTTGCTGTTCATTTTTTACTTTGATCATGTTTTCCCCATAAAACAAGTAGATAGTTGTTGTCAGGCAGCAGGTCATTTTTGGATAAGACACATTTTTACAAGTGGGAGTATCACAAACATTGCTACTTTCCGCATGTTACTTGGTACTTTTATAAAGCTGAATATAAATTATAATTAGAACTGCAGTGCAAGGAGAAGTGGTTTGAGTTGAGTGCTGCTTGTTTTTCTTGTTTTTCTTATACTTGATTTTGACTTGCATTCCAGTAATGTATTTAAAAAGTAATTTATTTTTTAAAGGCCTCACAACTTTTTTTATTTCCATCCAGATATTATGTAAGCTGTCATGCAGCCAATGCATTGAAATATTTTTTCTACACTTCATTTTGTCTTGATTGGACTCTCATAATGATGGTTTGGCACCCAGGGCAGCATATTTAATTAAAGTTCCAGTTTTTTTGTAGTTTTGAGCATAGCTCCTCCCCTTTCAAGTTGGCCACACCCCTTCCCATTGGCCCCACCCATTCAGCTGTCACCTGCAGCCCCCCTTTGATTTGAAGTCACCAGCCACCACTGCATAGGGTACACATTGGCACAATACTACTGATAGTGATAATATATTAATAATAACTGTGAAAGACACAGCTAGAGACCAGGTAGAATCTAATGGTGAACTCTGTGATTATGAAATATTGAACATAATCAATTATATAAGTGTATCCATTTCAAATCTGCTTAACTGTTATCTCTATCCTGAAGTTGCAATAGTAAATATAAAGAATAGGGAAATTTTGCATGTTCTAAGATATCAGTAAACTCAGCAGTGGCATTCATGGAAATAATATAGTCAGCACTGACAAAAAAAAAATATATTGTTAGGAAGAAAATCAGAAAAGTTACTAAAGACTTGCAAATGGAAGTAACAGGGCCCATTAGAAAGAAGAAACTAGTAAAAGATAATAGGACTACACTAAGAAATTTATAACATGATATTTTAGTGTTAGGTGATTCTGTGTTGAGACCAACAGCAAGGCAATTATTCATTTTTGGTAAATAAGTAATTACTGTCTCATCACTGCCTGGACTGAAATTTACTGATGTTCCTATCATGATATGGTATCTTTATTATTCATGCAGGAGTTAACGATCTAAAGAACACTCCACTTAATTATATGAATGATTCTGTAGTTGACATTATAGAATATTTGGAGGGTAGTGAGATCCAGTTTGTTTTAAGTGAAATTATACCATCATTATCTTGGTCGGATTATATATTCATGAAGTTTCTTATGTTTCATAACTGACTAAGACAGCAACAGTTGGTATATAATGTTAAAGTTGTTAAATATTGAGAAGAATGTGTTTTGGACAGAAGATTATTTCTAAAGGACATTTAAACCCAGCTGGTGCTTCGTACCTGGCTGGTAAAATATCTGAACATATTAAAAGTATTTTAATGTTGCATCAGATAAAAATGAAAAGTCTATTAGAGCCATATCTGACAGAACTATAAAATGCCTAGAGCCTTATAAACAAGCTTGATGGACAATAATCAGAATATTGATAACAAACTGCTTGATGTTTGCAAATATTATTATTTAGTAGATTTATTAACATGCAGTCAGATAGCTGACTGAATGTGAATGCGTATGTTGAATTCTAGAATGGGAGAATTGCCTTTCACTTGGCACATATACTTAGTATTATGGTGTTTTGCATACTGTGCATAACAAAATGGGACTTTTTTCTAATTGTAAAACAAGGGGATGTGATGACCTTAACACATTAAGGAAGCCTAGTATACTGACAAACTGTGATTGTGGTAAGACCATTTTCAGTGAACACTTTTTTGTTTTAAATTGAATTAAAAAAAAAACATGGATGCTAAATATGTACTATACCACATATACCTTGTTGCATGAGCTTTGGCAGAACTGCAGGGCAGGCACTTAAATAAATTACTTTTCAGTCTGATACATATTCAGTAGAGAGGGTCAAGCATGCCTTGCACAATAGAACGAAGAGAGAAAACTCCCTTAAGAACTTTTAAAGATTTTTTTTCCATTTTATATATATATATATATATTATTAAAGTGAGATGGAAATTAATCTAGTATTCTGAAGTTGATTTCTGAATTCATGGGTTTGGTAATATCCTACAGATATTCAAATTCAGATTTTGTGTATTGATGGGTTAATTCATTGTGTATATATATATATATATATATATATATATATATATATATATATATATATATAAATCATCAGAAAATGAAAATGTGTTGAATAAAATCCTAAAGGAAAATAAGACAGAGAAATTAAAATGCCTTTTCTGTCTTTCTTACTTCAAAGTGTGACTGCAGCAGGTGGCAAATCGTGTTTTTAAAAGAGTGCAATAACTACTTTAGTGGATTATTTTATATTGTCATGATTTGTATTTGTGCTGTTTCCTAGGTACTTGTTAATATTCACTATAGTTGTTTCAATTAGAGTGCATTTTGCATATTCCCCATCTAGGATTGTGATCACGCTATTCTAAAATCAGTGTATACTGAAGTAAATGATGAATAGTTAAGTGGTTTTATTTCAATTTTCTTAAAAAACGGTATGTTGATCATATCTTTGCCTATAGCAGGACGAATCAGTCTGCCGAAAGACAGGATTATAAACTGTTCCTATATGTCAAATGAAATTGACAAATAAGTCTGTTGATGACAGTTAAGCAGAGCTTGGATCCAATCAATAAATCACATTTTACCTCATTGATCATACTTGAGATAATTTAGCGCCTGTCAGGTATTGATAAACGAATGCAATAAAAGGAACTGGGGAAGTGATCTTAATTTACCAATCTTATCATTTTAACTGAGAGTTGTTTTATATTACTTTCTAAAGAAATTGTCTTTTTAATGGTTAACTGTTTAATGTATATTCTATTATACTAATTAATTGCTGATATTTTACTTATGATTGCCTTTTTGTGATTAAGTTTACCTGTTCCCATAAAAGTTTGTAAATTATTTTTAGGTCACTCAGACATGATAAAAATGTCCATGCTGCTGATTTTGATAGACAGTTCTTTCTTTATAACAGAAAATAATTATCTTCTAAATCCTACATGATAATATTGTTAGAAGTTGATATAAGGTAAAAATGAGTAAAGAATAAATAAAACATAACAGCTAGGTTAAATAAATTGTAGCTGTATCATTTTAGGCTACAAAACAATTCAAATAATAGGGTCTATCATATCAGGAGAAAATAAGTATAAGTTTCATAGCTGTATATTTAGCATATACAAAGTAGATCAAATTGTATACATACATACATATATATATATATATATATATATATATATATATATATATATATAAATATATATATATATATATGTAAATAATCCATGTGTTATATGAATGTGTATAAGTAGCGTATTTGAATATGTGAAGATGTATTCATGCTAATATGAATGTGTGTAGGTAGTGCATGTGTTATATAAATGTGTGAAGAATTCCACATTCTAGTATGAATATGTGCAAGTAGTGCATGTGTTACATGAATGTGCATAAGTAGTATAGGAGATAAATGTACATGTGTAAGTAGTGCACATGTTATATGAATGTGTGCAAGTAGTATATGAGTTACATGGACATATGAAAGTACTGCATGTGTTATATGAATGTATGTAAGTACTGCATGTGTTATATGAATGTGTGTAAGTAGTTATATCAAGGTTTGAAGATGTGTACATGCTAATATGAATATGTGTAAGTAGTTCATGTACTAATATGAATGTATGTTGTGTATGAGTTACATGGACATGTGTAAGTAGTCCGCTTGTTATATGAATGTATGTAAGTAGTGCATGTGTCATATGAATGTGTGAAGAAGTGTACATGCTAATATGAATGTGTGTAAGTAGTACACATGTTATATGAATATATCAAAGTAGTACATGTGTTATAAGAATGTGTGTCAGTAGTGGATGCGTTATATGAATGTGTGACGAAGTGTACATGCTAATATAAATGTGTTAGTAGTGCATGTGTTATATGAATATGTGTAAGTAGTTTATATGCTTATATGAATATGTATAAGTTGTTCATGTACAAATATGAATGTGTGTAAGTTGTGCATGAGTTACATGGACATGTGTAAGTGATGCAAGTGTTACATGAGTGTGGGAAGAAGTACACATACTAATATGAATGTGTGTAAGTAGTGCATGTATTATTTGAATGTTTGTATATAGTGTATGAGTTATATGAAGGTGTGAAGTGTAAATGCTAATATGAATATGTGTAAGTAGTGTATGAGTTACATGAACATGTGTAAGTAGTATATGTGTTAGATGAATGTGTGAAGAATTGTACACACTAATATGAATATGTGTAAGTCATGCATGTGTTATATGAATGTGTGCAAACAGTGTATGAGTTATATGAATGTGTGAAGAAGTGTACATACTAATATGAATATGTGTAAGAAGCGTACTTGTTATATGGATGTGTGTAAGTAGTGTATGAGTTATACGGACATGTGTAAATAATGCATGTGTTATATGAATATAGGGGTACAATCAATAAGTAGGGGTGATGGGGTGTTAAAGCAACTGGTGAAAATTTAAACATAGTCTTAGCCTAAGAATGTAATCAGAGATGGAAGGGTGAGTAAGCAGAATGAAGGGACAGTGAGGCAAGAATAAAGAAAAATGCAGTTGTCCATTTACAGACAGCAGACACAAGGAAAGGAACAGCAGAGGGATAATATGAGAGTGGACTGCCCAAAGTGGGAGTATGGAGAGGCAAGAAGATATGATGGTGAGGAAAAACAGGAGGTGATTCATTCCATACAGTTTATCCAGTGCTTTTAACTTGCAGTGAAAGGTAAAAGATGAGAAGTTTGAGAATAATGCGACAACAGCAACAAAAAGGGGAGATGGATGAAAAAATAAGGAGGAAACCCCAAATTATGTGGATACTCTACAAAAGGGCCTTACAGAAACAGATGCTTGGTGCCCGAGCCATGGGCTCAAGCTCAATGCCAAGAAATGTATAGTTATCCCCTTTGGGAAAAAAAAAATGTATCTGTGAATTATCATATAGGTGGCAGTACACTAAACACCGAAAGTGTGATAAGAGACTTAGGGACACAGGTGGACAGTGGTCTCACCTTCGATAACCACATCATCAAAACAGTCAGAAAATCCTTTTATATGGCACACCTCATCACTAAGGGCTTTTCATCCAGAAAAAGGAGGTCATTGTCCCACTGTACTCATCCCTCATTAGACCCATTATAGAATACAATGCCCCATTTGGTATGTACCTCTCAAGACATCTGCAACAACTGGAAAGGCCACAGAAATACCTCACTAAAGGAATCACAGGCCTAAAGCAGATGCCCTACGCTGACCGCCTAAAGCAGATGCCTTACGCTGACCACCTTAAAAAACTCCAGCTATACTCTGTTGCATATCATCCACTCAGAGGCGATCTCTGCTTAACATACAAGGCCATGTCAAACCCAGAGCTGTTGGACATGCTACACTTAATGAAATCCCAATCCCTCAGAGCCACACGCTCCAGGGATTTAAACCTTGTCATCACAATAAACAAAACATGCTGGAGGGATAGGCTCCTGACCCAGAGACTCCTCAGACTCTGGAATAGATTGCCCATACATGTCAAGCAGAGTGCGTCTTTGGCCCTCTTGAAAAGAAACCTTGATGATTGGATGGGAGAAAGGAAATTCACCCCAGGGATCATGTCAGTCACCCTGCTAGACAGGGGTCCAGGGAAGTAAATAGTGTGGGAAGAAATAGCCAGGGAATTGTTATGGCTAGGCTTGTATAGGCCCTAGGGCTGATAGCCTAGTACCAACCTATGAACCTATGAACCTATGAATATACTATGGCAGGAAGTTCAAGAGGGGCACATTCAGAAAATCACTTCAGGTGAGATACACAGAAAAGGATGGACTTAGCAATTTTTGTTTTTGTCAGTAATGAAATGTATAAAAAGGAATAGGTAAAGATCATCTACACTGTAGGAGACAAGATGCCGGAGATGAGTTAGGTCACTAATATGGTGAATAAGTTTGCAGTAAGGTGACAGATAACATGATGAGGGATGAAGGATAGAAGAATAATTGCCTAAGGAACAAGGTCACTCACTGGGACATAAGGTCACTCACTGGGGTTGAAAACAGCCTCCAGTCAAAGAATTTTCAAACAGTTCTGGACTGATGTACTAGAGACTGTACTGTATAAAAGCAGAGAGTACAATTGTAAGTTGTAATTACCCATAAGGCTGATCCACATGCTACTTGCCATGTGGTCATTCTTACTTTATCATTTTTTTGTCATGACATGACAAGTCATTAACACGTATTCACTATTGTAAGGAATTTGTTTTTCATCACATTGCTTATATGACATCCAGGTCCAGGGATATAATCATTCCTCTGTAAATGGCTTTTCTCAAGCTGATCACTGAATGTAATAATGTAATGTCCCATTTGGTATATACTTATTCAAACACTTGTCACAAGTGAAGAGATCACAATGCTTTCACTGTAAAAAAAAAATGAGACTTAATAACAAAGCCTATGTAGACAATATAAAAGCCATGTACCTCTACTCAGTATCACACGGGCTATTAAGACTGCCCTCTGCACTTGTTTTTTTTTCCATTTTTAATTTATCTGCATTTATTTAAACTGTATTTACCTTAATATTGCTACACACAAGTGTGCTAGCTTGTACTGCATTGTGTTTTTGCCACAGTTTTTACTGCTTTTCTGCAAAAAATAAATAAATAAAAAAACAAACAAAAAAAAAAGTTCTAAGCTTGTTTCCCACCTTTCCTGTAATTAGTCTAGTCCAGATACAGACTTGCTATATCCAGGACTGTTTTGTAAGTTTCTGAGTCCCCCAGAGTTTTCTGTGTTGGAGGCAAGCTTCTAGCTTATCAGTGGGAGTGGTAAGCACTAGGTAGCCTATCTACCACAAGAGGAGTGGTTTCTGGCCCAGAAATTGTAGTTAATTGGCTGTTTGGGCAGGTTTTTCCATCCCTTTCAATTTTCTGGTTTAAAAGCCCATGTTTGCATGGGTTTGCACCTGTTTAACCTCCACAGATCCAGTTTTGGCATCCTGCAGACTACAAGAGCAACAGGAAGGAGAAAGAGATACTCTAATTGCCTCCATTTTGATTGTTTCATAATTTCCTGCTCTCTGCACTTGTCTTTTGTCATTTTTAAATTATCTGCATTTATTTAAACTGCATTTGCCTTAATATTGCTACACACTCAAGTGTGCTAGCTTGCACTGCATTTAAAGTGTTTTTGCTACTGTTTTAACTGCTTTTCTGCACCCCCCCCCCAAAAGTTCTAAGCTTGTTTTCCATCTTTCCTGTAACTAGTCTAGTCTGAGCTCCCAGACATTTCTGTGCTGGAGGGAAGCCTTCTAGCTTATCAGTGAGAGTTGTAAGCACTAGGTAGCCTATCTACCACAAGAAGAGTGGTTTCTGGCCCAGAAATTGTGGTTTACTGGCCATTTGGGTAGTTCTTCCATCTCTTTCAACTTTATGGTTTAAAAGCCTGTGTTTACATGGGTTTGCGGTTGTTTAAGTTCTGCGGATCCAATTTTGGCATCCTGCAGACTACAAGAGCAATAGGAAGGAGAAAGAGATACTCTAAGTGCCTCCATTTTGATTTTTTCGTAATTTACTGCTTTCTGCCCTTGTTTTTTGTCATTTTTAATTATCTGCATTTATTTAAACTGTATTTGCCTTAATATTGCTACACACTCAAGTGTGCCAGCTTGTACTGCATTTAAAGTGTTTTGCTACCATTCTAGCTGCTTTTCTGAAAAAAAAGAACTTTTAAGCAGGTTTCCCACCTTTCCTGTAACTAGTCTACTCCAGATACCGATTTGTTGTATCCAGGACTGTTTTGTAATTTTCTTAGCTGCCCAGACCTTTCTGTGTTGGAGGAATGCCTTCTAGCTTATAAGTGGGAGTGGTTTCTGGTCCAGAAAGTGTAGTTTATTGGCCGCTTGGGCATTTTTCCCATCTCTTTCAAACTTCTGGTTTAAAAGCCCATGTTTGTGCCCAAAAGTCTGCTCTTCAAACTATTAGAGGTGCCAGAAAGTCTACTCTTCAATTTTCTCCTTAGAACGTGCTTGTTCTTTTACTTCTTGCACTTCGATTTGCTTAATCAGCTAGCACTTTAACAGGCTTTTGTAGCATTTGTTGTAGCACACTTAGGTGCTATCAGCACTAGCTGTTCCCATGCAGTAACAGCACCATTACTTATAAGTTATGACCATCCCTCCTGGTATGATTGTAGGGCAATTTCCTGTGCTTTTGCCTGCTAAGCTGGTGCACTTGGACATTCTGAGACAGTGGCAACTGTCTAATGTATACAGACAAACCTCTCCTCTTACCTCCCAACATTCATACCTGTAAGAGATGCACTTATATCACCAAACTGGAAGCAGTGCACGCTCCAACCAAAACCAGACTAGCTGGTCAAGAGGAGAAGGTCAACGCCTGCAACTCACTGTATAGAACACACAGCCCTCCAAAACACCAACCATCACAACCCACACATAGAAACACAAACCATACACCCACATTTATGGAGGATCTCAATAAAAATTTCCCAAACAACAGAGATGCCCGAGACAGAAACACTCTCAACCACCACAACACCAACCCCAGAACACATAGATCAACACCACAGTGTGCCCCTCACCCCAATCCCTTAAGGCAAAACACTTTGCCTGATGTACTAATCATGGGAAACTCAATTGTGAGGCATACTGATGTACCACTCACTAGGTTGAATAAGGAGAAGGTGACAGTCAGTTGTCTTTCAGGTACCAGGATCTGCCACATAACACATGCACTCAGGTCATCCCACAACAAGTACAAATATCTTTCAGTCATTGTCCATGTGGGTGTGAATGACCTGAGGCATACCTCCCTGGACTACATGCAAAGAGATGTGATGAAACTCTCGGATTATGTGGCCCAGGAAGGTATGACCCTAGCCCTGAGCAGTATTTTACCATCACCCAGAATTACACCACAGTATGAGCAGAAAATGTTTGACTTCAGCAATTGGCTAAACTCCTGGTGTCATTCTAAGGGGGTCCTGTATCTGTCTGCCTGGGATGACATGATCGATAGACCTTGATCCTTTGCCAGAGATAAGCCTGCATCTGTCATCCCTGGTATTCTGGGTACTGACTAAGGCTCTTGCCAGCCCTATAGTGCCTTTTTTAGGCAGTGTTCCAAAGACCAAAATTCCACTGTAACAGCTACAAACAAATGCAATCTGAGGGTCGTGCTGCTCAGTGCTAGAAGTCTAAATCTCAAGATGCACTCGCTCAAAGCTCTCCTCAAAATGGAGAATGTCGACATTTGTGCTGTAATGGAGACCTGGTTTAAAGAAGCAGAAATCACCCCTGCACTCCCAAGCTACAAATCACTCCATACCTTTCAGCCTCAGAATATGGCCGGAAGCTTCAAAGGTGGTGGTGTCTTCATATTCTTAAAGGATATACACATCTCTAGACTGGTAGCCTAGCATAATGCATCTGAGATACTTTAGGTACAACTAACACTGGGTAAGACGGTGATACAAGTCTCGAAAGCCGACTTTGGGCTTCTAAAAACAGAGGTGGCTAACTACTTGGCACCCATACCAATGGTAAATAGCTGCAAGACTGTTGAATCATACACCAATGCACTGTATAAACATGTACACAAATGCATGGACCTTGCCATACCAAATAGAACTAAGATGGACTCCTCCAAAAAAGGAAGCCAATCTGGTGGTCCCCAGCCTTCAGTAAACTCTACAACAGAAAGAAGAAACTGTTGCAGAAAAAATGAAGTCACAAGACTGGAAAACCTCACTTATCAGTCTCAACAAAAAGCTGAGATCCCTTATCAAATCCTCTAAAGCCAGCTATGAAGGCAGAATTGTGGCTGACACCAAAAACAACCAAAAAGCCTTCTATAGCTATATCAAAAACATCAAAGACAATACCCAGATTTGCTCTGAGTTATTGCACAATGGTACATCCTATACTGAGCCAACATATATAGCCAACATACTGGCCGACAGATTCTGTGCCAACTTTACCCCTTTCTCCCCCAAAAGTCCCTATCACAATACCAGAAGAAATCCTGGTAGCCCCCATTTCTGCGGTACAGGTAAAAGCTGCATTGTCCAAAGCCAAGAATACAGCATCCATGGGACCTGATAATATCACTGGCTGAATCCTACATGAGCTACAAAATGAACTGGCACCACATCTGTGTTCCCTGTTCAATCACAACCTTACCTCAGGCTAAGTCCCTAATGAATGGCACACTGCTACCATCATCCTGCTTCATAAAGGGGGAGCAACTACAGACTCTGGGAACTATTGCCCCATTAGCCTGATGAGTTTGGTATGCAAAGCTATGGACCGAATCATCATGGACCTGCTTAACAAAGATATAGGCAATCTCCAGACTCTTGACCCCCACAGTTTGGCTTTGTCAAGAGAAGATCCTGCCTGCTGAACCTGGTTAACTTCTTTGAGGCAGTCACCAAGGCTGTGGATGAGTGTAAGGCAGTGCATACAGCCTACCTCGACCTGGCCAAAGCCTTTGATACCAATCCCCACTCAGGTATCATTGATAGACTCACCAAACTAGGCATTAATCCTTACATCACTAGATGAGTTGGAAACTGGCTCACAGACAGGACCCACAGAATGAAAGTTGCAGAGTCCAAGTCAGAATGTTGACTAGTCACAAGTGGAGTCCCACAGGGCTTGGTCCTGGGCCCTCTCCTATTTGGCATCTACTTCTCAGAAGTCAAGGCCAACACAAAAGGACTCTGGCTGACCAAGTTCACTGATGACTGCAAGCTAGGAGTCATTATTAACTCCCCAAGTGATTCAGACATCCTACAAAAGTGCCTCTCTGAAACCACTGACTGGTGTCAGAACCACGGCCTGAAGTTTAACGCCAAAAAATGAGTTATCACCCCCTTTGGAAAAAACTCAGTTCCCACAAATTACCACATTGATGGGAGCCCGCTGAACACTGAAGGAGCCATAAGAGATCTGGACACCCAGGTCAACGGCCACCTCAACTTCGACCACCACATTGCCACTGTGGTCAGAAAGTCCTTCTACATGGCACATCTTATAACCAAAGGTTTCGCATCCAGGAAGAAAGAGGTCATCATCCTCTCTACTCATCCCTCATTAGACCAATCATCAAATATAACACCCAGTTTGGCATGTATCTGACCAGACCCCTACAACAGCTGGAGAGGCCACAAATGTACCTCACAGAAAGGATCCTAGGCCTTAAACACATGTCATACATGGACAGACTCAAGAAACTTCAGCTGTTCTCAGTCTCCTATCATCTACTTAGAGGTGATCTCTGCTTGACTTACAAAGCCATGTCTGACCGAGCCCTACTTGAAATGCTATACCTAAAGAAATCCCAATCCCCCCATGCCACATGCTCCAGAGATCACAACCTCATTACCAGAATTAACAGAACATGCTGGAGGGACAGTTTCATCTCCCAAAGACTGCCCATACTCTGGAATAAGCTTCCCATTCATGTCAAGCAGAGCACCTCGCTGGCCGTCATCATGAGAAATCTTGATGAGTGGATGGGTGACAGAAAGCTCACTCCAAGGATCATTCCAGTTGTCCTACTGTATAGGGACACTGAATTAACATCAGGTGGCATGGTGCCTGGACAATTTTTGGGGGCTAGGCTTGTAAAGGCTCTATGGCCATTAGCATAGTACACACCTATGAACCTATGAAGAGACAACCTATGCCTCATGTGTACAGCCTCAGCAGACTCTATCCTATCAAGCTTATTACCCATTTGCAAGTCCAATGGTAGCATTAACACCAGCTCAAGGAATCTCAGTCTCTTGCAGCAAAAATAGAACATGTTTGAGGACAGGTATGTATCACAGACAATACCTGCTCCACATAACTATCTTCCACTCCACATAAAGTACTTCTTTTACTCTGTTTGGGTGACTGGATGGGTAATTGCAAATTCATCCCTGGGTTAGCACCATATCCCTCACGGATAGGGGCAACAAGTAAATGTCCCAAGATTTCTTTGTTCTTCCCTTCTAGAAAGGCTAAAAACTACCATGGAAATATAAGGCTAGGCTTCTAAAGATCTGCACAGATGTTAAGGTATCCAATAAACTTCACATGACGCAGTTCAGTAAAGAATAATAGCCTCCTCTGTTGCAAAGAGAAACACATTTGTGGGAATATAAGAAAAATCCTGTCTCCTTGAGCTACTGAATAATAACATTTTTATATTTTCTTGTACTAAAAGCAATGTTATTATAACAATCATAGAAAAAACACATACTGATTAAGACTGAACTTTAGAGCATTAATTTTGCTAACTACAATTTCCTGACTACTTGTTTATGACCTTCCATATTAAGCATAAGTTCCAAATTCCATAACAGAACTTTCTACAGACAACAGATCTTTTACATTTCTATCCCTGTCAGCAATTACTATTATTAGACAGGAAGTGAATCATCAGATGCATATTGAAAAACATTCAGGAATTCATCTTATTATGAAAGCATATTAGAAATGAAATAAACACACATTAAAATCCTTCTGACTGTATACCTCACCCTTTACAAAAATCAGTGGCCAAGTAAACATCTTTGAACCTGTGAACCAATATACTATTTTTTACCTTCATATATATTACTACTTTGTTTCCATGTTTAAACCATAGGTGAGATATATATGCTGCTTTTTCTTAAATATGTTGTTATGTATTATTTGTTTTCATCTTACTACATATCAGATTTATAATATGTTGTACTGCCTTGTTACCAATTGTATTTATCTTTACAATTATTTTCATCCTATGAATGCTTTTCTCCCAGGCTGTGCCTACAAATGTTCACTTTTGATCAGCACACTACCCAGGTAAACAAATATAATTAAATAAACAAATAAATAATATTTCATCATCACCTGCATTACATAATTCAACTGATTCACCTTGAAAAGAGCTGCTACTAGATTACTTGGTGGGACAGGCGGGGCACAGTGGTGCAATGAGGATCCTCATGATCTCACAGCAAGAGTTTTCTCCAGGTACTCCGTTTTTCTTCTACATTCCAAAGGCATGCTGTAAGATGGATCATAAACTGTAAATTGCCCATATAGGTGAATGTGTGCATATGTGATACAAAGGAAAGTACAGGCAACCTTGTTCTGTTTCCCCATTGCCTTCAAAACTAAACTTTGGTGGCTGTCCTCAAGGGCACTGGAGGAGCTGGCTGTAACTTATATGACAGTAAGAGATAAATTGACAAAACAAATTGGAAAGTTAAAATAGCAATCCCCTAAATGAAGTGAGCAGGAGAAACTACAGACAGAACAGAAAATTATAAAACTAGAAAACAGGCAGAAAAATTTCCAACAATGTTCTAGAAATGGCAAAGGAGAAAATAAGCAACATAGATAAATAAATGCATGCATGCATGCATACATACATGCAAAAATAAACTAGAAATTCAACAAAAGGAAAGCCATTTCACAAAAAAATAATGAATCTGAAATCAAGCTTTCCAGATCAATAAGCTACTTACATTTTGACTGCCACTGCAATTTATCAGATTTTGCAGCAAATGAGTATTAGCCACCATTATCCTTTCAAGTAAAACATTATTTGTTTTTTCCCTCATGACTCAATGAATTACAATTCAGTGAGCAAATAACTTGTCAAACACAACTGTCCGGGAAATCAACCCAATGTAAAAACCAAATATAAGTATTTTTTTACAGTGGGGTTCTCCACTGTATGCCATTGAAGGAACAAGCCCTCCCATACCAAAATTTTCAAACCCTAACTCCAAGTATATGTAAACATCAAGAAGAAGGAAAACTCCCTCTTAATCAGTTTGTCATTTTGTGTCTGTCTTTTATATCCCATAAACTCAATGATCCATCTTCTCCAAATACCACCCCATTATTTCACCACAATCCACACACCTTCTCCATTATTTTTCCTCACCATATGCCTGACTATATTCTGTATCCTTTAAGTTTATCTGCCTCCTTCCATTTCCCCATGTTCCACCTCCATTTCTCTTTCCCTTTTCCTCTCCATCATCCGCCAAAATGTAATCACCATTAAATGGTCTGATATACATCTCTGCAAAAGCTTGACTTCCTGACCTCCCCTGCTATTGTTTCATAAACAAAATTGTGTCTAACCTACTCTTCTGTTCATCTTTAGTGAAAGTATATCGATACCTCCTTCCCACGTCTTCCACCAAATATTTATAATCTATAAGCCCTTCATACTATTGTGAAGTACTCTCTGACATCTATGATAAAATTCCACAGCCCACCAGAGCCTACTTAGTCCTTATTCCAACTCAAAATTAGAGTCTCCTGGTCTCATTTCTTTGCATACCACTTGGGTTCTGCTAAATATTCCTTCAAAACTCCATATCTGTCCTTATTCAGTACATTGTAGGATAACAGCAGTACATTGTAGGATAACAGCACAAGATCCTCCCCTTCCCACTACCAGTCTCTACTTACAACTCACCTAATCCACTGCTCTCTGTATCCAAAACTCCATCTGCTTTTCATTTCATTTTGCATGTGGAACCCCTAACCACTGAAACATTTTTCTATAATTTATTTGATACATGCATCTTTAATTTTATTTCATAGAGGAAAAAACACTTCCACCCTTTTCTTGACAATTTTAGCCAGAACCCTTTCTATCTTTGCCTGTCTCTCTGACATGATCAATCCTCCCATTTTTCATGCCGCACAGTTATAATCTCACCCCCATCCAGTTCATTTTTCCACCAAGATTCACCTGTCTCTTCTGTTGGACTAACCTGATCTGGACCTTGAGATGCTCCCTAAGGACTATCTATGGTCCTCCACCAAAAGCTGGCATTACAAGTCACCATTGTCCTTCCTCACTATAGCAGCAGAAATGCGTCAGCTAGCTCACTTTCCTACCATCCCACTCACCCGTACATTCCTATATTTCAAATTTCATCTCCTTTTGTCCACTCTCATTTAATTACATGCAGACCTTTCTTCCCACACCTGTGATTTAGCTATGCCCCCATCCTCAAATCTAGAACATCTTACATAGTGAATCCCTCAAAATTATCAGTTTGAATTAATTTCCATTGATACTTCTGCTTATTTAAGAGCTCTCAATATTTATTCTACATAGTGACAAAAAACCTTGAGCAATGTCTCTCAAGTTCCATGCAGCACCCTCCCTCTAGTCCCATAAAGAATCATTGATCCTTGATACATCCCCCTGCTTGTAGTAATCCACTTATAATATTATACTTACAGATATCTCAACTTGTAAACCTCAAAAGATACATTATTACAAAATGTATCTGCAATTACAAGTAGATAACAGAAGAAAGCAGCCTATCAAATTTATCATGTGCATATACTAATAGAATGCAGATGTTAAAGCCTAAACAATACCAAAGACAAATTTTAATTTTAACCCCTCCCTTACATAAGCACTAACAGCCCTTGATAACATTCAATTAACAGATACCCATCTCCTCTCCCCTGTTTTATTACTCCTAGTCCCCATTCTCACTGTTCCAGCTTCACTCGGTAAAAGAAAACATATATCATCTAAATAACATCAGCCTTCACTGAGAAAATCCTCATGACAATGATAAAAAAGACTGTATGAACTGAAAAAGAAAGCACCATAAAGAGATTGTGTTTCCCTGCCACAAGCAGCAGCATAAGAACCCAATGCAATTTCAAAATATCAGCCGATACTTTTAAAAAAAAGAATTTATGTCCTCACCATAACATTTCATTTGAGTAGTTGTACTTCATTTGTTTTTAGTCTGTGGATTACAGATCCATATCAGATCCGAGCCGGCAACTTTTGATAGCATCATCTCCAAGCTCCAAACTCCTCCCCTTACCCATAATATACCTCCACTGCCTTCCATCCTCAGATCGAGTTTGCTGAACTTATACTGAGAACCCGACCTGATAAATTTACTTGTGACCTATACTGCAGCTCTTAGGCTGATCATGCGCCAAGGTCAGGGGGAAGGAGGGAGGGATGGTTGAAGACAAATGAAGTACAACTACACAGATGGAACATTATGGTGAGTACATAACGTCTTTATCTGAAGTAGTTTACTTTATTTGGTCTTCACCCTGTGGGACAGAGTCCCCAGTTACTAAACTCCTGGGAGGCCCTTGTGGAAGGATATTCCAGAGCACCGCAGAACCAAAGGATGCTCTCCTTCTGGAAGTCAAATCCAATTTGTAATGAGAAATAAAAGTATGAGATGAGGACCAAGTAGCTGCAGAGCAAATATCATCCAAAGACACTCTAGACCAAAAAGGCGCAGACGTAGCCATGGACCTAGTAGAATGAGCTTTTACCTGACCTGGAGGAGATATGCCTTTGTCCTTATAGACCTACAGGATGCATGAAGAAATCCATCTAGCTAAAGTGGCCTTGGAGATAGGTTTTTCCAAAAAGGGTTTATAAAAGGAAACAAACAATTGATCAGATTTACAGAAATTTGTTGTCCTGTGTAAATAGAATCGTAACTGTCTATGAACATCCATGTGGAGTTTGTATTCCATCTTGTTTGTAAAATTAGGAAAAAACACAGGCAAATCGATAGTCTGATTAATATTGGCTGCTGATGCCACCTTAGGAAGAAAGGATGAATTGGTCCGAAGGGAAACCCTGTCTTTGTGAAAAAACATGTACGGAATTTTGATGGATAAGACTTGTAATTCTGAAACCCTTCTTGCAGAGGTAATAGCCACCAGAAAAGCCGTCTTCCAAGATAAAAATTTCAGATCTGTAGTTACAGCAGGCTTGAAAGGCAGAGCAACCAAAGCTTGAAGAACCATAGTAATATCCCACGGGGAACAGGATATTTTACCGGTGGGGCGTAACAAAAAGGTGCCTTTGATAAAGGCTTTACATAGTCTGGAAGAGCCTAAAGAGGCAGAATTCTCACCCACATGAAAATGAGAAATGGCAGCCAACTGAACATTGACAGTAGAAGAACTAGCTCCATGTTGGAAAATATCAGCTAGAAAATCAAGAATGGCAGAAATAGGAGCCGTGAAAGGGTCTAAACATCTTTGAGAGGTCCAGAAAGAAAAACGTTTCCACTTGCTGCGATAAACCTTCCAGGTCAAAGACTTGTGAGCAGCTACCAAAATAGATCTAACTGAGGAGGATAGTCCGGGAGACCTAGCAATCATGGGAACTGGAGCAGTCAAGCCATGAGCTTCAGGCTGTCCAGATTCAGATGAGGTACCCCAGGAGGGTGTGAAATTAAATGAATGGGATCTAGGATCCAAGGTGGAGCCAGAAGGGGAGACCAAAGGAAAGGAAACCATACCTGGTGAGGTCAGAATGGGGCAATGAGGATCATTTTGCTCCCCAGTCGATGAGCTTTCTGCAGAAACCTTGGAATGAGAGGTACTGGCAGGTAAGCATACAGAAGACCGGGAGGCCAAGCATGAACTAGAGCATCTCTGGGGGACTCTCCTGGCAGAGGATTCAGAGCAAAGATCTTGCTGCACTTCACGTTGGAAGGAGGTGCGAAGAGATCACAGCAAGGTTGACCCCATTCACTGAAAATCTCTTCCTCTAATGACAGATTTAGAGACCATTCGTAAGGCATCAGAATGATCTGACTTAGCCTGTCTGCTAGAATGTTGGACCATCCCGGAATGTGCGTTGAGATGAGAAAGCGACCAGTGGAGATCACCCATTCCCACACTCTCATGGCCTCGCGACAAAGGGGGTAAGACCTGGTCCCTCCCTGTTTGTAGATATACCAGACCACTGACATGTTGTCTGACTGAATAGCAATCATCCCCAGAGGAAAAAAGGCATGAAGGGCATGCAACACTAAAAGGACCACCCTCATCTCTAGGACATTTATATGCAAGCTGTCTCTATGGGAGACCCACAGGCCTTGGACTGTCCTGTCCAAACAATGCCCCCCTACCCAAGTTGGGAGGCATCTGTGGTCACTGTGGTTTGGGCCGGGGCTGGAACAAAGTGTTGTCCCTCCAAAATGTCCAATGAGCTCATCCACCATATGAAGAACGACCAACAGACTTGACTGAGTTGAATAGGATATGTCAATAGCAGGTCCAACAGGGACCATTAAACCGCTAGAGTCAACTGTAGAATCCTCACGTGCAACCGAGCACATGGGACAAGACTTATGGTCACCGTCATTGAGCCTAGAGCCCTTGGAAGATGAGAACATTAGATCAGGGAGACATGCATCCTCAGGTTTTGAACTCTCTCTGAGGTCAGGAATATTTTGCACTGAAGAGTATCTATCCTGGCACCAATGTAGTCTATCACTTGTACAGGATCTAGGAGAGATTTGGATGTGTTGATCATAATCCCCAAATACAGGGCCAATGTCAGAAAATAATCCCTGGTTTGGGAAAGTAGACACCTGGTGGGAGCAGTGAGGAGACAGTTGTCCAGCTACAGATAGACCTGAATCCCCTGAAGACTCAGGTGAGCCACTACGACCACCATCACTTTGGTAAACACCCTGGGGGCTGTGGTGAGACCAAAGAGTAAGGCTCAAAATTGGTAATGATTGACTCCTAGCTGGAAGCGGAGGAATCTCCTGGAGCTTCTGTGCATTTTTATGTGATAGTAAGCATCCCGGAGGTCTAACAAGCACATCCAGTTGCTCTCTTGCAGGTACTGTAACTGATGTACTGATGTACTGGTGGACTGTAACGTGACCATCCAGAACTTCTCTTTGGCAACTGACAGGTAGAGAGGTCCAGAATAAGCCTTCAGTCCCCCATTTTCTTTGGCACCAAAAAGAACCTGGAGTAGAAGCCTGATCCGGACTGATCTGGGGGGACAGTTTTGATGGCTCGTTTTACTAGCAGCTTGGAAATTTCTTGTGATTCTGCCTTCTTTTGTGTGGGTGGTACATCTGGAAGGTGTCTAGGAGATATGGGGAATTCCACGAAGGAGATAGAGTATCCTCTGGATATGATTTGAAGCATCCAGTGGTCCATTGTTATGGACTCCCATGCCGCTTGTTGCAAGGACAATCGTCCCCTGACTGCCTCCAGAGTAGAGCAGTTGGACAACCCCTCAATATTATTGCCCGGGTCTATCCAAGAATGGTTCTCAAGACCCAAAATTCCGTGAACCCCCCTCTACCTCTGGGCTGACATCCATTCTGTCCCCCTCTGCCTCTGGGGGAAGAAAAGCCCTCAGTGTCCTGGGAATACTATGACTTCTGGAACCACATCTTTTGCGCTCTCTGGTTCCAAGAAAAAGACCTTTGAGGGTTAGAGAAGTGGATGCTGACAGCAGACACTGTCTTCCCATCCTTCTCACTCTGGACTAATGTCTCCTTGATGGTCTTACCGAAGAGTGTTGAGCTGTCATAAGGGTCATTGGCAAACAATGCCTTGAAGGGTTTGGAAAATTGACATAACCTGAGCCAGGTGTTATGCCTCATGGACACGCCGGACCCAGCTGCCCTAGCCACTCCTTCCATAGCATGGGAGAGGAGTCGCATGGATGTGTTAGACACCACTTTTAAAGTGGCCATTCTCATGGAGAATGAAGCTTTGTCCTCCTGCAACATAGACTTGGGGTGAGACTCCTCCAGCTCCTTTACTAGGTTGCATTGGAGTCTAGTGACATGGGCCAAATAATTCTGCACCATGATTGAAAAGGTAGCTGAAGTGTGCACCCGCTTCCATAGGTGGTCTATCATCCACAACTCTTGGTCAAGAGGGTGGATCGAGGAACTCTCTTGGGAAGTTCCTTCTTAGTGGTTGCTGCTACCACCATGGCATCCATGGGGAGCCCTTATTGCAAGATGGCCTATCAATGGGGGTGGCTGAGGATTTTATCTGGTCGCTTTGGGATAGGCTCCATGGTGTCTGATTCCTTCCATGCCCATGAGGTGACCAAATCCACAAAAGGATCCACAGGAGGGGACACCCAGTAAGTAGATGGGCTCATGCCGAAAGCCTCCAGGAACACAGACTCATCAGAAGAAGGTTTGGGGGCAGAACAACCTCCCCACTGGTGCAGGATCTCCATGATGTCTCCAAAGGAGACATCCTCAGGAGGTGACCTTGGGGAACCCTCTCTATCATCTAAGTCTGTGTCCTTGTTGAGGGACTTGGGAGAGTCCAAGTGACTCCTCTTGCAAGTATGCTTGCGAGGCACATCTCTGATGGGGCTCTCCGGGAGGTGCTCGCAAGTCATTTGTTCCTTGAGGGGAACCATCTGGGGCTCTTCAAGCATGGGTTGTCCCTCTGGTAAGAAATTGGGGACTGTAGAAAGAGCCGGGAGTGTCTGGAAGGAGTCCGAGTAGGTGGTCAGGGGTCTCAATCTGATGAAGAGAACCCCTTCTACCACATCAAATGCAGAAGGAGAGCAAACCTCCTGAGAAACCAATAAGGTGGTCGGTCTCCCTGAGTCCAAAGAGAAAATCAGAGCTAGGCTTGAGGTGGACAGAGCTCCGAGGGAAGGAACCTGGCCTGACAAAGTCAGAGCCAATGAGCAAGGTTACACTCCCTTGGATCCGACACCCAAGTTCCGGCTCCAAGACCAGCTCAGATCTGAGCTGGTTAGATCTAAAATGCTCCAGGCAGCTGTCAGTATCAAGGAAGCAGGTACTGTCGGCGCTGACCCCCTGACCAAAGCCAACCTCGAATCCGAGTACTCCGAAACCAAAGGTCAGATCAGAGAAGGAGAAATGGGTTGAAAGAAAGGAAGCGAGCTCCCCCTCCAGAGGGAAAGGGGGCTGGCAAGACCCTAATCTGGATCTGTGTATGGATAAAGCACCTCATCATCTTATCCAGATTCATATCCGACAAGGAGCAGTTTGACCGTGATGAGGCCACGGACTCCAACATGGCAGGTCGGGGCACTTAGGCTCAAGAGGCTGGACGTGTCTCCTCCGGCTCTGGGGAGAAACTTGGAGATCGGAGCCGAGGGGAGTCATGCTTTTGTGCTGACTTACTTAGACAAGTGAGGTCTGGGGACCTCTTCCTCTTTTCCCTTATCTTCTTCTCTCTCTCCCCCTCTCTTCTGGTCTGCTACCACAGGCTTTGGTACAGGAGTTTGAGCCCCAGCCTGGGAGGGAGGAGATGCCAGAGGAAGAGAGGAGCGGAGGTGGCCACAACAGCCACTGTGACCGAAGCCAAAGATGAGGAAAGAGAGTCGGAAGGAGGAAGAAGACCTTTGAGAGCCAACTTGGCCTTCCTATCCTTTAGGGCACTGGGGTTGAAGCCCACACAAATATTACAATCCACACTCAGATGGGCCACACCCAAGCATAAAACACACAGAGTGTGGCCATCCGCTGGGGATAGCTAATGGCCACACTCTGTGGAGCGCTTGAAAACAAGCTTTTCAGCAATCCAAATAACAGAAAGATAACCTTAAAGGAAAAAAAAACAGGCAAGATCTTTCTAAATAATAGACACACACACACACACACGCACACGCACACGCACACGCACACACACACACACACACACACACACACACACACACACACACACACACACACACACACACACACACACTCACCACACTCACTACAGAGAACACTGAGGGGGGAGGGGAAGCTGCTACCTACAACACTGAACAAACTACTCAAACTACCTAAAAAACCACTACACTCAACACACCAAGCGAGGGGAGGAGAAAGGGGACCTATACTAACACTAATCTGAAGAAATACAGAAATTTTAATTACTTACAGAAAGTTTTAAAACCCACTGCTAGTTGGAGCTCAGAAGACACGATGTGAAGCAAATTGCGGTAAATGAGATCTGGGGGTGGAAGGCAGTGGAGGTGTATTATGGGTAAGAAGAGGAGTTTGGAGCTCAGAGCTGATGCTAGCAAAAGTTGCCGATAAGGATCCATAACCCACAGGTTGAAGACCAAATGAAGTAAATTACTTCAGATTATATATGCTACATATCTAATTAACCCATTTCTGAAATTTTAACATAAACATTAACAGTCCCAACTGCATGTCACATATGAAGAAATAGCAGACCATTATTTAGATTCAAGCTATTTTCAGTAGATACATATTCCCCACACTGCTTAATGATAGGATACCTCACAACCAGAGAAAATCTAATGCAAATCAAATGAGGTACTGAGCATAAAATTAATAAATAAATCAGTCAATCCACCAGTAACCCTTTTGCCACCAAATGTCAGTCCATTGCCCATATGCTAACTAAATAGGGTCGACCAACACAGATGGAAATCCAGATGATCATTTTGGAAGCCGTAGCAAACCTCTGCCTCTCCAGCCAGCTTTACTTACCTGAATGCATCAAATACACATAGGCTGCTAGATGTCATTCTACTTTTTTACTCTCCAATCAAGTCTGCAATATTCAGTCAATGTGCAGGCAAAAAGAGGATGTAGACAGAGAAAAATGTGCAATCAGCCTTAACCATTGTTAGGAGCTTCCCACTTCAATAGCCCTGTCAAACTTACTTGTCAATGACTTGAGTGATGATTTTTCTGTTGCTCCGCTGGTCATAGCATCCTTTTTCAGACCCAGAAACTACCTTCAGTATTTGTCTCTTCTCACTCTGTAGGTTAGATTGCATTCATAGAATACTGATAGTAACATTTACCTCTTCTGAATTATCCTCAACTGCCTACCAGTCTTTAATCTGTCATCGGCTTTTTAAAAGGAGAACTCGTACATACAGTATCAGACTTGAGTGCATACAAATATATCAGATTTGTTATAAATGACTTCAACCCAATCTGCTTCTGTTTTACACTCCCTAAGCTATGTTGATGAGAATCCTATTCCTCTAGCTCCTTCATAGCTACCACCTCTCAATCTGTAGGCACAATTCCCTTTAAACAATTGATCAAATGTTCTGTACAGCTCACTTCTTATATCCATATATTCTCATGTTCCCCATGGAGACTGCCACCAAACTGTCTAGAATTTTGCTGATTCTTCCAGCAGCTGGCAAACATATGCATCTTTTTCTGTAATATATGCAGAACAGCTGGATGTACAAGATAGATGATAGCCCCTCCTGTCTGAAATGCTAAATAGCAGGATAAAGCTGAAGCCTCCATTGATTTTTTACCCGACAGAAGACATCCACAACATTAAATCAAGGTTGGCTAAATTAAAATCACCCCACATTACTGCTATCTGCCACATTAGCTGTTCTTTCATTTTAAATCTCTGAGTTTCAGATGACAGGGTCTATCATTGCCTTGCATTGTTTGATCCAGTCCTGTAACCATGGTCCCTCTCAATCCTACATTAAGCAGTCCAGACGTTCCATTCCTTCCCTCAGGCCCAAGGTCCTCTTATTTCCTCATGTTAGATCCTCTTGCTCAGTTAAGAGCATGATCATGCAACTCCTTATCTTAACTACTTTACTGTCATACAATTGTATCTCTTTTTCTTATTGCACCGGTCCATTTCTCCATTCCCAGGACAGTTAAGTGAGTTGGTGTATTTTCATGTTGTTCTGATTTCCAACCTCATGGCCATCACTGTCATTGCTTGAAAAACCTGTCTAACTTTTTTGCTATGAATGGAAAGGCAGTAATATACTGCTGTGGGTCTTATGCTAACCTGATTTTATGCATTTAACTCTCTTTAAATCATAGAATCAATTAATTATTATTGAATTCCAAGGATGGAGCTCCCAAACCATGCTGCTATTATTATACTGTCTCAACAGTGTCTCTCTTAAAACAGAGATTTAAGCAAGTTGTGACCCAAAAATGATTCAACTATACATTTGTCTTTTACTCTTTCCTAGAAATCAAGTGTATCAAGTATAAGTGTAACAAGTATAACAAGTGTAACAAGCGTAACAAGTATAACAAATGTAACAAGTATAACAAGTGTAACAAGTGTAACAAGTATAACAAGTGTAACAAGTGTAACAAGTGTAACAAGTATAACAAGTGTAACAAGTGTATTGAATATCCATATAACTGATTACAGCATAGAATACAAGACTGTAAGTTTAAAGGCATGTCTGATTTATTACTGAGAGACAGAAATGTCCATAACATAAAGCATAATAAAGAGTACTAAACTATTATCATAATCTGAATTTATACTTCATTAACCTGTGAAAAGGCAAAGAGAAGTGTAACTGACACATCTGCAAGTGAAAGATGTGTATAACATTAAAAAAGTGAAAAAAAATCTAAAACAGACATAGATCCTGTTGGTGCACTCAAGTCATGTCAAATATTATAAAAACTACAAGTTACTAAAAACAGTGGTGCATTATAATAGGGTTAATTTTCTTAAAGATTTATTATGTTCAGCATTACTAACTCGTTTTAGTTTGCATATGTGCTCTACATAACAAAGAAGTATGTTTAATGTTAGTAAGAAAAGATGTTACATGATAGGTACTGTGAGTACTTCCTATGTATACTCACAGTGACTTCAATTTGTACATGAGCAGCACAAACCATTGATATGATTTTCTATTTATTTCTATGTAAAGATGATAGATAGATAGACAGATAAATAGATAGATAGATATATAGATAGATAGATAGATAGATAGATAGATAGATAGATAGATAGATAGATAGATAGATATTTACCTTCTACTAGCAATCCTATGCATATCTCAACAACTTACTGCTCATAACCTTCTCATGATTCATATTAAATAGTATAATGGAGAGGGGCACACCACTGTTATGAGTCATAGCAATGCAAAGCAACTAAGTATTTCTTTTTTTTATCCTGGTAGGCAATCAAATATAGAATTGTCATTTGCCCTCAATAAATAAAAGGGCTTGAAACTGCCTCTAAATGTAAGCACCTTGTTGTTTATTGTTGTGCTGGACAGAGGCTGTCTTTTGATGAAAGTAATTTATCCTCTAGTTGCTTGCTTATTTATCCATTTGGGTTTTCAGAACTAATAGGTTCATAGGTTCATAGGTTGGTACTAGGCTATCAGCCCTAGGGCCTATACAAGCCTAGCCATAACAATTCCCTGGATATTTCTTCCCACACTATTTACTTCCCTGGACCCCTGTCTAGCACAGCGACTGACGTGATCCCTGGGGTGAATTTTCTTTCTCCCATCCAATCGTCAAGGTTCCTTTTGAAGAGGGCCAAAGAGGCACTCTGCTTGACATGTATGGGCAATCTATTCCAGAGTCTGGGGAGTCTCTGGGTCAGGAATCTATCCCTCCAGCATATTTTGTTTATTGTGATGACAAGGTTTAGATCCCTGGAGCATGTGGCTTTGAGGAACTTGGATTTCTTTAAGTGTAGCATGTGCATTTGAGAGAAATTAGAATACTTGTAGCTATTGTTTATGTGAAACAAAATTAAAATGACATAGCTCATCTGCTCTGATTTTATAAAATGCCCCTAATTTTGCATAGATTTTGTTCTGGTCCTAATAAAATTTGTATTTTTTGTCAAATGATTGATAACTGTAGTCAGCAAAATGGCAGATATTTTCTGCTTTGGACTTCATAAGATTCAGAAAATTCATGCTAATGCAAAAACGGTTACTCTAGCAACTTTCTAAAGATATCGGTCACTGATTCTGGAATCTTTCCCCTCATAGTTGTTTGGCTGTATCCCTGATTTTTTCATAGGTTCATAGGTAGGTACTAAGCTATTGGCCCTAGGTCCTATATAAGCCTAGCCAAAAAGGTACCCTAGCTTTCGCCACCCAAGAAAATTATTTTCCTGTGCCCCTGTTGAGCAGATCCACAGAAGTGATCCCCGGGGTGAATTTCCTATTTCCCATCCAATCATCAAGATTTTTCTTGAAGAGTGTTAATGAGGAGCTCTGTTTGACATAGATAGGTAGTCTGTTCCAGAGTATGGGAAGTCTCTGGGACAGGAATCTATCTCTCCAGCATGTTCTGTTTATTGTGGTGACAAGGTTTAGGTCCCTACAGTGTGTAGCTCGGAGGGATTGGGATTTCTTTAAGTGGAGCATGTCCAACAGCTCTGGGTTTGACATAGCTTTGTAGGTTAGGCAGAGATTGCCTCTGAGTAGGTGCTATGCGATGGAGTAAAGCTGGAGTTTTTGAGATGGCCTGCGTAGGGCATCTGTTTGAGGCCAGTAATCCTCTTTGTGAGGTATTTCTGTGGCCTCTCCAGTTGTTGTAGATGTCTTGTGAGATACATACCAAAAGGGGCGCTGTACTCTATAATGGGTCTAATGAGTGATGAGTAGAGGGGAACAATGACCTCTTTTTTTCTGGATGAGAAACCTTTTGTGATGAGGTGTGCCATGTAGAAGGATTTCCTAACCACTGTGGCGATGTGATTATCAAAGGAGTGACTACTGTCCACCTGTGTCCCAAGGTCTCTTATCACACTTTCGGTGTTAAGTAGACTACTACCTATGTGATAGTTCATGGGTACAGAGTTTTTACCAAAGGGGATGACAATGCACTTTTTGGCATTTAGCTTCAGGCCATGGCTTTGACACCAGGCATCTGTCTCAGTGAGGCCCTTCTGTAGGATGTCCACATCGTTAGGAGTTCCGATTATGGCTCCCAGTTTGCAGTCATCTGCAAACTTCATTAGCCAAAGACATTCTGTGTTAGCCTGTACTTCAGAGAAGTAGATACCAAACAGGAGAGGACCCAGGCAGAACCCTGTGGTACTCCACTTGCCATTGGTCTGAAGTAGGATTTAGAGTCTGCTACTTTCACAGTGTGGGTTCTGTCCATGAGCCAGTTGGCATCCCATCCTGTGACATAAGGATTTATACCTAGTTTAGTGAGTTTAACTATAATTCCAGAGTGGGGAATGGTGTCAAAAGCCTTGGCAAGCTCTAGATAGGCTGTGTGAACCACCTTACCCTCATCTATGGCTTTGGTGACTGCTTCAATGAAGTCCATCAGGTTTAGGAGACATGATCTGCCTTTTACAAACCCAAACTGGGTGGGGTCCAGAGTTTGGAGATTACCAATGTCTTTGTTTATGAGTTCCATGATGATACGTTCCATGGCCTTGCAGACCAGGCTCGTCAGGCTAATGAAGCGGTAGTTCCCGTGGTCCGTCGTGGCTCCCCCTTTGTGGAATGGGATAACCGTCGCGGTGCACCATTCAGTGGGCACAAAGCCTGAGGTGAGGCTATGATTGAACATGGTACTTAGGTGGGGGTGCCAGTTCATTCTGTAGTTCGTGTAGAACGCAGCCTGGGATATTGTCAGGTCCCATGGATGCTGTGTTCTTGGCTTTGGAGAGTGTGTTTTTTACCTGTGCAGCTCTGATTACAGGAACTTTGCATTCTTCCGGTATAGAGATGGGTTCTCTAGGGGGGGTGAGAGGTGGGGGGGGGGTAAAGTTAGCACTGAACCTATCTGCCAGGATTTTGTCACTAATAGGCTGAGAGGCCTTATTTTTTATGACACTCAGATGAGGCATACACAGCAAAGTTACTATAACTGCTGGCTTTGCTGGGGCTGTCTGTGGATGAAAGCAACTTACAGTCTGGTTTGCTCAGCTTAAACAGTCTGGCTTTGTAGGATTATTGTACATTTAGGTGAAATAAGTCATTACACTTGGACCATTATGTGTTTGTGTGACACAATTATGAAATATGTTACAATTTCAATGATTAGTTTTTATTATAACCATTATCAGATATCTGAGGTATATACAGTCAGAATGGGGCTATAATTGTTAGATAGTCTGTGTATGAGAATAACTGACTCAGACTTTCATGATCAAGTTAAATAGTCACTAGTCTGGATTTGCAGGACTATAATGTGCATGTATAAAGTAAAGTAGAAAACTTTACTGTGGCATTTTTTTTATCAAAATCAGACATGTGAGTTGTATACAGTCAAGTGGTTGGAACTGGTATATGCAAACATTGGTGGTTTATAATGACAACAGTTCAAGTAATCTTAAATGGGAAGATTAATTCAAAATAATATGAACATTTATGCATGATCCAAAAAAAAAAACAAGTGTTCCATGGCTCAAAACCATCTATGGCTCAAGGTGCACTTATTCTACCACTGAGTAAAACAGTATAATAAAATACAAAATACTTTCTATTGTTGGACAGTTAAAAATAAGATTATGTCAGTTGAATGAGTGCTGTATATCTAGAGGAATGGTAACTCACATGAGGGCAAATCTTGTCCATCTCTGAATAAAACTGCTAAAATCTGATTTATTGAACTGTTTGTAAACACACAAATATAAAAAGGATGAATGAAGGACAGACAAAAGTTTTGCAAGTGACTGATACAGTTTCATATTTTGATTGATCATTCACAGATTCATGCATGTCAAAGCCAGAGTGGAAAAAACTGTGAACACAGTTTATGGGAGTATAGTGAACACTGTTTCTACAGAAGGGACGTAAATACAGCAGTGCTGTCACCAAAAGTGTAACTGGACTCACAGACTGGGTATTAATGACAAGAAATATATTTTGCACTTGATTCTACTGCAAAACACAACATCTTAGTTGGGAAGGTCTAGAGTAATTGGAGCTTGAAGTGTTCTGAAAGAGGGCCTATAACATTATACTGTAGCTCTAAACTAGCACTGTTGGATCAGAAGGCGCTGTGTTGTGTTTATAAAAACAAATCCTCCACATTTTACTTCAAGTAATGGCACCGAATCAACTAAATATTTGGTACAGATTGGACTGCGAACAGTGAGATATAACATATACACTAAAAGAGAGTATACAGGAAGTGAAGCTAAATATTCTGTCATGAGAGAAACAGTTGCAGGATAGAGCTGCACATAATCTGCAAGATCATGTCAGTTGGCTTGCACACTCATCAGGAATTGAGTCACAAATTCATAGATTTGCACAATCAATGATTTGTATGTTTGTGAAGCAGTTGACTTACACATGAAGTGTAGTTACAAAAGTCTTCAGCACAATCTACAAATTATGAATGAGAAATTCAGTGAGCAAAGTTCCTGCAGTTTTGTAAACACAAACTCCCTGGACCGGATAGTCAATGCACCAACCAGGGGTGCAACCATACTGGATCTGGTCCTCACTATTATGGGAGACTGCTGCACACTGCCTACTTTATGCCTTCCCTGGTAAGGTCAGACCACAAAATGGTTTACTTTGAAGCAAAAATAAAACCTGGACCCGCAGCTAAACCAGGAATATTCAGGAACTATTCTAAGGCTAACTTCCTGCTATTACTTGAGGACATGTCAAAATTTCAAATCCCCATAAACCCTGAGAACACTGTTGCCTATGCAGAACTGTTCACAGAAACCCTGTAAAAGCATGTTAATAGCTGCAGAGAGGTAGCTGTACCCAACAGGAAGAACTTCAGAACTAACTCTAAAAATGAGCCACTCTGGTAGAATCACAAATTCTGTGACAGGGGGAAGAAAATCAGGTAGAAATTAGGAGGTGCAGCACCCAGCAGGATAAAAGCACTCTCATCAAACTAAACAAACAACTCAGAGGACAAATAAAGTCTACCAAAGCCAAATCTGAGATAAGTTTGGCATCCCAAGCCAAGGACAACTACAAAGCATTTTTTGGCTCTGTCTGCAACCTCAAAGACAACAGCTCATTGTAACTGGAACCACATTTACTGAGCTGGAAGATAAAGCAAACCTCCTGGCTGATAAATTCAGCTCCAACTTTACCACTCTCTCCTCCTCAACCTTCCCTCAGGAGATATCATCAAATTTAACTCCCCCAACTATCACTAGGGGACAGATCCTTAATGTTCTCTCTAAGACCAACAACTCTGCATCAATGAGCTCACACAATATCCTAGGATGCCTTCTAAATAGCATGAAACATGACATATCAAGGCCTCTGGAATTGCTATTTAACCATAGCCTCCAAAAAACTTCGTACCTCATAAATGAAGAAAGGCAACAGTCATCCATCTGCACAAAGCTGGGCCATCTACAGACCCTGGAAACTACAGACCCATAAGTCTCACTATTTTTATTTTTTAAAGCCATGGAACAAATTATCATGGAGATGATCAACAGAGATATAGTAAACCTCCAGACACTGGACCCAGCCCAATTTGATTTTGTTAAGGGCAGATCATGTCTACTCAACCTGGTGGACTTCTTTGAGAAGGTCAGCAAAGCAATGGATGAGGGCAAAAGTGGAGTCCCTCAGGGATCAGTCCTTGGACCTCTCCTTTTTGGCATTTACTTCTCAGAAGTCAGGGCCAATGTCACTGGTCTCTGACTGACTAACTTTGCAGATGATTGCAAATTGGGAGCTGTCATTGAATCTCACATTGACACAAATTTTCTACAGGAGGTGCTGACACAGACAAACAACTGGTGTCAGAGCGATGGACTAAAACTAAATGCCAAGAAATGCATAATAGTATATTTTGGGAAGTCATCCCTCCCTGGTAACTATCATATTAATAACACACTGTTGGCCCAGTAGTCAGGGACTAAGGGACTCATATAGATAATAAACTAGCCTTTGACCATCATGTGTCTACAGTAGTGAGGAAATCATTCTATGATGCAGAACTTATAAACAAAGGTATGGCATCTAAGTCCAATGAAGTCAATGTTCCACTGTATTCATCATTCATCAGACCTATCACTGAGTACAATGCCTTGTATGTACCTAATCAGGCATATCCAACAATTGGAATGTTCACAGAGGTTTCTCACTAAAAGAATACAGGATGTAAGTAAAATGTCCTATGCAGACTGGCTCAAGGCCGTGTTCCTGTATTCTGTCTCCTACAGGCTTTTGAGGGGAGATCTATGCCTGGCTTACAGAGCATTGTCAGACCTCAATCTAATGGATCTCCTGCATATCCCCAAAACAAACAGCACCAGAATTACCCATTCTAAAGACTTAAACCTTGCCTGTGATATAAATAGGACCTGCTGGAGAGATAGGTAAGTTTCCCAGAGACTACTCTGTCTATGGGACAGGCTCCCCATCCATGTGAAGCAGAGTTCCTCCCTGGTCCAATTCAAGTGCAACTTGGACAATTGGACTGAAAATGGAAATTCATCCCTGGTTTGGCACCTGTGTCTCTAATGGACACAGGTAACCTGTAAATGGTTCATGTCTCAGGCCCCTGCTTACCATATCAAAGGTATCAGAACTTGTCAGAGATTTGGGATGCATGGCTAGGCTTAAAAAAGCCCTTTGGTTGTTAGCCTAGTAAACACCTATGAACCTATACAACGATGACAAACAGTATGAAGCTGAATGTCAAATCAGAATTTTTGACCAATATGGTGATTTGGTGTTTGGTCTTTACTGTAGTCTTGTTTTGTACAGCTTAAAAAATAATCACAAAGTTTGACCAGTTATTTGTGTTCTAGAAAGGGTTCCTCTAGCATGGTGAAAGATGAATAAGAAGGAGATAAAGTGAATGGAGCAGATGAATTTCATTATAAAACTGACTAAGCCTACTCTGAGTGTGATTATTGTGGTGATAATAGATATACTTTCTACTGTCAGAACATGAATAAAATTCACAAAACCTGAGCAAATAAATTCTGACGGAACACTACCCAGTAAAGACAGGTGAGAAACACATCTCTATAATGCCTAAAACTATGTATCTTTTGTGTGCTTTATACTAGTCAAGACTTGGGATATCAGATTTAACCCTAACAATTCAAAGTTATGTACTGTTAAAACTCTCTTGGACTCGTGTAGCTTTTCTGGCTATGTAGCTTAAAGTTTAATGGTTATATCAGGATATATCTTTCTTTTACAATTAATTTAATTTCCCATTATAACTCCTCATGATAAAAGTAATTTGGCTAAGAATGATGATTATAATCTGTTGCTTATTTTTTAGTTTTACTGCTTACTGAATTTTTCTCTATGGTCACACCCCTACAATAATATCATCGTAGGTATAGAGCAAAATTTTAAATACAGTTGCAAAGGGTTATGTTTAAGCAAAGCCAACTTACCTCTTTAGAGGAGTAGTTCCTGTTTTCATTGTACTTTCACTACATCAGCACATGTGTATTCTTTTTTTGTTTATGTGAATTGTCCTCACTGCAAAAATTAGTTGACAGCATGTCTATCTAGAAAGTAAGAAACCACCCCCAAGATTCATAGGGTCATAGGTTCATAGGTTGGTACTAGGCTATCAGCCCTAGAGCCTATACAAGCCTAGCCATAACAATTCCCTGGCTATTTCTTCCCACAGTATTTACTTCCCTGGACCCCTGTCTAGCAGGGTGACTGATGCCGTGATCCCCAGGGTGAATTTTCTATCTCCCATTCAATCATCAAGGTTCCTTTTGAAGAGGTCCTAAGAGGCACTTTGCTTGACATGTATGGGCAGTCTGTTCCAGAGTCTGGGGAGTCTCTGGGTCGGGAACCTACCCCTCCAGCATGCTTTGTTCATTGTGATAACAAGGTTTAGATCCCTGGAGTGTGTATCTCTGAGGGATTGGGATTTCTTTAAGTGTAGCATGTCCAACAGCTCTGGGTTTGACATAGCCTTGTATGTTAAGCAGAGATTGCCCCTGAGTAGACGATATGTGACAGAGTATAGTTGGAGTTTTTTTAGATGGTCAGCATAGGGCATCTGCTTTAGGCCTGTGATTCTTTTAGTGAGGTATTTCTGTGGCCTTTACAGTTGTTGCAGATGTCTTGAGAGGTACATACCAAACAGGGTGTTGTATTCTATAATGGGTCTAATGAGAGATGAGTACAGTGGGACAATGACCTCCTTTTTTCTGGATGAAAATCCCTTAGTAATGAGGTGTGCCACATAGACGGATTTCCTGACTGTTGGTGATGTGGTTATCAAAGTGAGACCACTGTCCACCTGTCTCCATAAGTCTCTTATCATACTTTTGGTGTTTAGTGTACTGCCACACCTATGTGGTAATTTACGGGTACATGTTTTTTCTCAAAGAGGATAACTATACATTTCTTGGTAATGAGCTTGAGCCCATAGCTCTGGCACCAAGCATCTGTTTCTGTAAGGCCCTTTTGTAGAATATCCACATCATTTGGGGATTCAATAATGGCTCCCAGTTTGCAGTCATCTGAAAACATTGTTAGCCAGAATCCCTTAGTGTTGGCCTGTACTTCAGCAAAGTAGATGTCAAACAAGAGCGGTCCCAGGTCTGAACCCTGAGGTACTCCACTTGTCACTTGTCTGTAGCTGGATTTGGAGGCAGCTACTTTTACAGTGTGGGTTCTGTCAGTAAGCCAGTTGGCAACCCATTGAGTGACATAGGGATTAATGCCCAGCTTAGTAAGTTCATCTATGCTTCCAGAGTGGGGGATGGTGTCGAAGGCCTTGGCAAGGTCCAGATATGCTGTGTGAACCACCTTACCCTTGTGCATGGCTCTGGAGACTAATTTGAAGAAGTCAATCAGGTTCAGGAAACAAGATCAACCCTTCATGAACCCAAACTGCATGGGGTCCAGAGTGTGAAGGTTGCCATTGTCTTTGTTTATAAGTTTCATGATAATACATTCCATGGCCTTGTAGATCAGGCTCATTAGACTGATGGGGTGGTAGTTCCTGGGATTCAAGGTGGAGCCCCCCTTGTGGAGTGGGATAACTGTAGCTGTGCACCACTCAGTGGGCATGAAGCCTGAGGTGAGGCTATGATTAAACATGACACTTAGGTGAGGTGCCAGTTCATTTTGAAGTTCATGTAGTACACAGCCTGGGATGTCGTCTGGTCCCATGGATGCTGTATTCTTAGCTTTGGAGAGTGCGTTTTTTACCTGTGTGGCCATTAATACCAGAATTTGGCAATCTTTCTGTATTGAGATGAGCCTTTTACGGGGTGAGAGGGGGTGAAGCTTGCACTGAATCGATCTGCCAGGATATTGGCAATATCCTTGGGATCAGTATATTTAATGCCATTCTGTTGTAGCTCAGAGCAGATCTGAGCATTGCCATTTAGATTCTTGACATAGCTATAGAATGAATTGTGGTTGTCTTTGGAATCTTTGCTTTGGCAATTTTATTTCAATAACTAGCTTTGGAGAATTTTATGAGGGATCTCAGCTTCTTACTGAGGCTGGTAAGGGAGGTTTTTGCATCCTGGGATTGTCCTCTTTTCTGCAACAGTTTCTTCCTTTTGTTGTAACTTTTGTTTATGGCAATGGACCATCAGATCAGCTTCCTTTTTTTGGAGGAGAGCATCTTGATTCTATTGGGGATGGCACAATTCATGCATGAGTGGATGTGCTCATACAGTGCCTTAGTGTAGGATTCAGCAGTTGAACTTTCAGTTTCCGTCTGCATGGGTGTCATGAAGTTTGTCACTTCTGACTTGAGTAGCATGAAGTTGGCTTTAGAGAAGTTTTTTTATGGAGGTTTCCATACTGGGGGGTGGGGGTGGGATGTGGATGTCAAGGGTGATTAGCTTATGGTCAGACCTGACCAACGAGGGGGTGACCATAGGTGTGGAGCATCGATTTCCCATGTTGCTAATGAACAGGTCTAGGACATTGGAGCCCCTGGTGGGACTAAGGATTAGTTGATCCAGGGCATTAGAATTTATGAATTCCAAGAACCATTGTGCAAAGGTGTTGGTACACAAGTAGTTTTCCCAGTTAATAGCATGGTAGTTCAAATCATCTAGTATTAGGGTGTTTGGTTGTATCTTAATATTTTCCAGTATGTTTAGAAAGGTGTAGTGAGAATCTTGGGGCATGGTGGGGGATATGTAGCAAGTTACAATTTGGACTGCAGTCTTACCTAGTGTTAGTTGCACCTGGAGAATTGCAGATGCATTGTGTTGGGCAAATAGCCCAGTGTTGTGAATATCCTTGGTGAATATGGACACTCCTCCACCTTTAGTGTTTTGGTCCTGGTATGGTGGCCGAAAAGTGTGGTAAGAGTTGTAGCCTGGTATTGCAGGGGTGCTCTTTGGAGCCTTGAACCAGGTCTCAGTTACTGCACAAATATCAATGTTCTCCTTTTTTAGGAGTGCCTCGAGAGAATGCATTTTGAGGTTTAGACTTCTAGCATTGAGTAGCATTACCTTCAGATTTTGCATGCTTGTAGCTATTACAGTGGTGGTTTTGTCTTTTGAATTTTGCCTAAAAAGGGTACTATAGGGGTGGGAAGAGCCTTAGCCAGTAACCTGAATCCCAGGGCCAACAGGTCCAGACCATCTGTGGCAAAGCATCATGGTCTGTCGATCATGTCGTCCCAAGCAGATAGATACTGGATCCCCTTTGAATGACACCAGAAGCTTAGCCAATTGTTGAGGTCATTCATTTTGTCCTTATATTGTGGTATCATTCTGGGTGAAGACAGGATGCTACTCAGGGCTAGGATCATACCTGTCTGGGTCACATGATCTGAGAGCTCTTCCATGTCTCTTTTCATGTAGTCCAGGGATGTATGTCTCAAGTCATTTACAATGACAGAGTCATATTTGTACTTGTTGTGGAGTGACCTGAGTTCATGCATTATGTGGTGGAACCTGGCACCCGACAGGCAGCTGACTGTAATTTTCTCCTTGTTTAGCCTAGTGAGTGGGACATCAGTGTGCCTGACTATAGAGTCACCTATGGCTAAAGTGTTGGGTATGTTGTCTTGCTTTAGGGGCTGTTGTTGGCTGACACATTGGTGTTGTGAGCTATGTGACACTTTAGTTGTGATTGGTGTTTGTTTGCATTTCAGCATCAGAGGTCCTTGTTGCTTGGTCAGGTTACTGTTTAGGGCCTCCACATATGTGGGTTTAGTGTTGCTATGTGTGGGTGTTGGTGGTGTGTGTTTAGAAGGGCTATGTGTTGCTTGAGGTGTAGTGCAGTTGTTCACCTTCTCCTCTTGACTGTCTAGCATAATCTTGGGTGGAGAGAGCTTTGCTTCCAGTTTGGCTATGCAAGTACATCTCTCACAGGTTGCAGTGTTGGGTGGTAGGAGGAGAGGTTTTTCTGTGTATATGAAGCATTTGCTGCATTGCCCCAGTATGTCCAGATTCACCAGGTGGACAGGAGAAATCACTGGAAGCTGACCCTTGGACATGCCTGGTTTGGTGCTTTTTTTTGCTTTGTTTTTGTAAAGTACAAGAGCTGTTTTTCCTTACCTTAGCAAGGTACTTTGCAATTATAGGGTGTATAGTGCCTATGATTAATTTATCCTTATTAACAAGGAGAGTTGAGTGCTTGTATCTGTTTAAGGCTTCGTAGTGCTTTCCAGCAGGTTTTAAAGCAAGTGCTTGTCACAGGGATGCTTAAAGGTAAGACGAAAAAAATGGTTTATCCTAAACACTGCAGTGTGTACTAGAGGAGTTAGATATGAAAGTAGGTAACTTATGTTTTACCTGTCTAAAAAGTTAAGTTTTAGTGGAGAATCACTATTTTTAAAACAGCAAGATAGATTGAAAGGGGGTGGTCACTTTTGTATTCTGGTACTATAGAATACAGTAGGATGGCCAATACATTTAAATAGTTGAAGGGGGAGTGATTTCACAAAATGATAATTCTGTGCTTATACAAGCCAGTAAAAACAGAGAGGAAATAAGATATATGGTCAAATTAACATAAGGGGCAGGCAACTAGAAAGACAGTGCTGTTTAAGAACACTACAGTAACCGGGTGGGAAAAAAATCTGCCTGACTCACAAGAGACAGAGCTCTGATCTCTTTTCAAGTTTTAATATGCACTTTGTCATTAAACAAAAGTTTCCATGCAGGAACAGTGTAGCCACTCCTGCATGGAATATGGCCGCCAAGCAATTCAGGAAACAGCTGATCTGACATGCATGAGCCTGTCAGCACTGTTCCTGCATGGAAAGCCATGCAGAATGCTAATTACCTCATTCGCTGGTGAAAACCAAGCAAATGATGTGAATTAGTGATTCAGGAAGCAGGCAGGCATCCATGCAGGAACAGTGCTAGTTGCAGAAATGTGTTCAGTTACTAACCAAACACATTTCTACATATAGCAAAACGGAGGCATGACAGCCCAAATAAAAGCAAGTATCATAAACGTTAGACATGCCAATGGTCAAATATATGGCCATTGGCTTGGGAAAGTGTTTAATTTAATAAAATATTAAAGTATTTTTTTGGCCAATCTCAGTTGTTTTAGCATAGGGCAGTGGTGCCAGGGGAAATCTGCATTCTGCCATTATAGTTAATGGCAGGTAGAATCAAAACATTACCAGGGAACACTGGTTGTCAAGGAGAAAGGCTCCATGTCAGAGCAGTAACTATGGACTAAGGCAGTGAGGTAAGTAAATGAGGGGAAATTTACTGAATCACAGAATATTCTAAGTCCACACACTGCACCTAAACATGTAGGTGCTAGAACAGGATAATGTAGGCAGGAGGAGCAGCTAACTTGAAAAGGGGGTGTGTCATGCTTGCTGTAAGCACATTGGAGCTCCGTTGCTCAGGTTTGTGCTTAGCTAAGCACAGCTAAGCAATGGGGTATGTCTGAGGCTGTAATGTCTTACACCATGAAATGAAGAGTGTGTTCACATCCAGGGAGGGTCATTTCTGCTAAAATGTGTTTACCTTAGCTAAACAGGTGTGTGCGGTGCGCACTGGGACTTAAAAAAAATGGAAATAGCAGCACTGTTTACATTTAGGCAGCGGGTTTTTGCGCTGCACCTTGGGGCTTAAAAGGCGTGGAAATGGGAAGGGGATAAAAAAAAAAAGGGAAACAGCAAAATACAGCCACTCAAATACAAATAAAATAGCTGGCAGGTGGAATGTCTCAAAGTCAGCCAATCACACAGGCAGCATCTGCAGCAAACTACTATGAACTATGCACCATAGGTGTACACATACGGGTGAATTTAAGCTGACAAAACTAGCAAAAAATATTAGGGGCTGCTGTCGCTTTGATCTATCAGTATGTCCATGAGGCCAAGGGCACTGAGGAGGATAATGCTGACAACCGACTCATACCAAGGAGGAGGAGAAGAGTGTTCATACCCAGGGTAACCTACCAGGGGCTACATGATCTGGAGATAGTTGAGTGCTACAGGGTGGACAGGGACATACTTCAGCAACTCGTTGAGCTGTGCTGGCCCCTCATCAGACCCAGAACCAACAGAGGGGAACCTATCTCAGTGGATACCAAGGTATGTGTAGCCTTAAGAATACAAGCTACTGCTACCTACCAAAGACCAACTGGAGATATCAAGGTCGTCTCACAGCCATCTGCATCCAGGATACTCCACCAGTTCCTGGATGCTATGTGACCACATGCCACTGAGCACATTTACTTCCCCAGCACTGGTGAGGAGAGGATCATCAATATGTGTCTCTTCCACCATGTAGCAGAATACCCTGAGGTACTGGGTGCCATAGACTGCACTCACATCCACATCAAAGCACCACCCGGTGACCAGGGTATGTTCTACCTAAACTGCAAGTGGTTCCACGCCATCAACCATCAGGTCATGTGTGATGTCCAGGGCAATATCATGAATGTTTGTGCTGGCAGCCCTCGAAGCTATCACATCTCCCACATCTAGCATTCATCACAGTTGTACCAGGCATTTGCCAGTGGGGACATCCCATATGGCCATCTGGTAGGGGATGCTGGTTATGCACTGGAGCCATGGCTGACAACACCCATCAGAAATGCACACAGACACCGACACAAGAACACGATAATGAGGCACACGCACAAACCAGGATAATTATAGAGCATGTGTTTGGGATGCTCAAGTCATGGTTTCACTGCCTTGACATATCCGGTGGAGCCTTGCAGTACTCTCCAACCACATGTGCACACATACTTATAGTATGGGCCATGCTACACAATATGATCCTGTGGAAACAGCTGTAGCAGGAATAAAATGGGGAAGGGCCACACAGCCCCCCAACATTGCCAAGGTCTCCACAGGTACAGAGGGACTTGGAGGAGGAACATCCTGAGCCTGGCCCTGTAGGCAGATGGAGGTGTGCCCAGTATGCCCTGTCCTTGGCAAAGAGGCAATGCATAGCACATATACTGACACTGGAGGGCCGGAGGGACTGATATCTCTCTCTGGCTTGCACACACAGTAAAATGGATGCCAAACATCACAACACCTGTGTGTGTGTGTGTGTGTGTGTGTGTGTGTGTGTGTGTGTGTGTGTGTGTGTGTGTGTGTGTGTGTGTGTGTGTGCGTGTGCATGTGTGTGTGTGTGTGTGTGTGTGTGTGTGTGTGTGTGTGTGTGTGTGTGTGTGTGTGTGTGTGTGTGTGTGTGTGTGTGTGTGTGTGTGTGTGTGTGTGTGTGTGTGTGTGTGTGTGTGTGTGTGTGTGTGTGTGTGTAAGAACAGTACCATGCCTGTGTGTGGGGGGTGGTTGTTGTGTTTGTGTGAGAACCATACCCATTGGGGGGTGGTTTTTGCTACTTTTTGCTGTTGCCCACCCAGTACATGTCCCAGTGTCCATATTACAAGGCCTACAGTTGTCATCCACTGTAGAGGGACCTTTAGACACTCTGCAGCCCTATAAGCATTGTGCCATGAGCAATAACTATGTGACAGTATGTAATAGATAACAAGATAGGCAGCCCTTCTAATCCTTGGCTATCACTCCCCAGTCAGGAATCATACACAAATGCACTCAGGTAAGCAGCAACCCCTACATCAGTAGGTGGCCTGCAAACTGGCTCACAGATAGAACCCACAGTGTGAAAGCAGTGGACTCCAGGTCAGACTGCCGAACAGTCATGAGGGGAGTCCCACAGGTTGTGGACCTGGGTTCCCTCGTGTTTGGGATCCACATCTCTGAGGACCAGCCCAATATGAAGGTGCCCTGGCTGACAATGTTTACAGATGACTACAAGGTGGTTGCTCTTATTATTCCACCAAGTGACATTGACAACCTTCACAAAGGCCTCTCTGAGATCTATGACTGTTGTCAGAACCCAGGACATAAGCTCAATGCCTGATGTATGTACTGCCATCCCCTCTGGGTACAACATGGTTCCCTTAAAGTGTTACATTGATGGTAGTCCACTGAACATTGATGCTGGTATAAGGGAACTGGGAACACAATTTGATAGTGAGCTCTTTGTTGAGCATCACAGTGCCACTGTCTTCTGAAAATCTTTTCATGTGTCACTTCTCCTGACTAAGGATTTTGAACTAGGAAGTAAAAGGACAGTGTTTCCCTGTACTCTCCCCTCAGTAGGACAATCAATGTGTATTATGGACAATTTCCCATGTACCCCACTGGACTCCTGCAACAACAGGAGAGGCTGCAAATGTATCTCACAAAGAGGATCTTAGGTACTACACACTTGCACCATATGGACAGACTCCAACAACTCCAATGAATCTCTGTCTCATATTGTCTCTCTGCCTGACATACACAGCCATGTCTGGACCCAACCCTTTCAGGAATGTAACATCCGAAGAAACCAATTTGTCCACACAACATGCCCCAGATACCTCAACCCCATCCTCACAATCAACAAGACATGCTGGAGGGACATGTTCACAACCGAGAGACTGAGCATGCTAATAAAATAGACGTTACATACATGTCAAGCAAAGCACATCACTGGCCTCTTCAAGGGAAATCAGGAGGAATGGATGGGGAATATAATACCCACCCTGGGGATCACTCCAGTGACTATACTCAGTAGATACACTGGGGAGTATCGTCAGGTGGCATGATGCCAGTGTATTCCCATGGGCTAGCCTTGTAAAGCCTCCATGGCCATTTGCCATGTATACACCGATGAATCATTGAACCTATGGAACTCAGTACTGTCAAATGTGTGTGTGTGTGTGTGTGTGTGAGTGTGTGTGTGTGTGTGTGTGTGTGTGTGTGTGTGTGTGTGTGTGTGTGTGTGTGTGTGTGTGTGTGTGTGTGTGTGTCTGTGCATTAGTGTGTATAAAAGTGTCTGTGAGTGTGTAAACATGTGGGTGAAAGTAGTTGGTAGCTCGTCTCACCCAGTACAACTACCATTGCCATACCTTACAAGTGCTGTAGATGTTATTCACTATATACCTACCTTGGGACACTCCCCAACCTATAAGCTCTGTGGTGTGTGCAGTAACAGTATAACACTATAATGCCAATAACTACATACCTAGAGGTTCTAATATGAGTCCTGGCAAATGTGTGTGTGTGTATTATTGTGTGTAAGTGTGTATATGTGTAGGTTACAGTATTTTGTGGCCTCTCTCACCCAGTACATCACCCATTGTCATAATTTGCAAGGCTTGGTGATGTCTCTCACCTTAGAAGTACGTTTGGACAAGTGTCACCCCATAACTTCCATGGCGTGTGCTATAAATGCGTAACAAGGTTTACTATTGAAATGTCGAATGGCACTACATCGACTGTACTATAGTCGAACACGGAAGTTCGAAAATAGTAATGTCAATGACAAAAAACAATCTAGGACTGTGTTTTAACATGGGTCGAGGTAGGGGAGATGTTTGTAGTTCTGAATAATACTGAACACATACCTCGACCCATGTTAAAACCATTCCTAGATTGTTTTTTTTTGACGTCGACATTACTATTTTTGAACTTCCATGTTCGACTATAGTACAGTCGATGTAGTGCCGTTCGACATTTCAATAGTAAACCCGTAACAATGTAGTAACAATAAATAGATAGTTAGGGCTTCTAATCTCAGTCCTGGCAAATGTGTGTGAGAGAAGAGTATCTTGTGTGTGTGTGTGTGTGTGTGTGTGTGTGTGTGTGTGTGTGTGTGTGTGTGTGTGTGTGTGTGTGTGTGTGTGTGTGTGTGTGTGTGTGTGTGTGTGTGTGTGTGTCTGTGTGTGTGTGCGTGTGTGTGTGTGAGAGAATGCCATCCATGGGATGGGCATGGTTTCATATTTTGTGCCATGGTACTCAAAATACACATTCCTAGGTCTACTGTATGAGGTCCTCTGTTCACATCAACCGTAGTGGTATCTGTAGACACTCTTCAGCCCTATAGGCCCTGTGCAACAGGATGGAATAGAATGATACAAATAAGATAGGTTGGTCTGCTAATGTCAGTAATGGCAAATGTGTGTGTGTGTGTGTGTGTGTGTGTGTGTGTGTGTGTGTGTGTGTGTGTGTGTGTGTGTGTGTGTGTGTGTGTGTGTGTGTGTGTGTGTGTGTGTGTGTGTGCGTGCATTGGTGTGTATAGCAGAGGTTGTGAGTGTGTAGACTTGTATGTGACACTATTATGAGTACTCTCACACCCAGTACAGCCACCATTGCCATACACGACAAGGCCACATGATGTTATTCACCTTACCAGTACCTCGTACCACTCATCACACTAGTAGTCCTGTGCTACCTGCAATAATTGCATAATAATGTGGTACCACGACTTGATGGGTAGGGGTTGCAAACACAACACTGGCAACAGTGATCCTATGTGTGCATATGTGTGTGTGTGTGTGTGTGTGTGTGTGTGTGTGTGTGTGTGTGTGTGTGTGTGTGCCTCTGTGTGTGTGTGCCTCTGTGTGTGAACAGTGTTCTCTATGTGTTTGGTCAGCACAATATCCTCTGGGGTTGAGGGTGTTAGCAATCTGAGGTGTGTTCCATCCACCACACTTACCATTGTCTACTGTACTAGAGCTGATGTCAACCACCAGGCTTAGATACAACCCCTCTGCCCTATAAGCTGGAAGGCACACGCAAGAACTGTTACAGAGACCTGAAAAATGTGTGCAGATAAAGCTGTACCTTGGCAATGACATGGTCGATGTGTTACAACACTGTCATACCCCTCGTTGGTGATGTCTGCAGGGCCACATCCTGCTGACACACAGACACCTGGAACACAGAATACAGCATGTGAGAAAACATTCGCTTAGTGCTACTAACACCAATAATGAATCATGGCTGAAAAGGTACACACACACTCTCATATGTACCCATTACAAATACCAAATGACAGCACCTTACACAGCATTAAATAGCTACACTCTACTAAAGTCACCCTGTGCATCAGACCCATATAACAATGTCCCTGCATCGATGGTATGGATGGCAGGGATGTGGCATATGTATCATTGTTTGCTCAGGGTATTGTGTGGTTTGCCAGAAGCCTAGGCTGGACCATATAATTGACATCATGTGTGTGCGGTTGGGTGGTGTTCATTAAATGGGCTGTGCAGGGGTGGTGTGTGTGTGTGTGTGTGTGTGTGTGTGTGTGTGTGTGTGTGTGTGTGTGTGTGTGTGTGTGTGTGTGTGTGTTTGTATGCACACAGTCACACCATGTGGACACCCTACACAGGGGTGGTTTGGACAGCTGTGGGCCGTACATGGCAAAGTGTAGAGTTCACCATCTCTGGCCATGGACACAGGAACTGGGCCTGCCAGGGGTATCACCAGCACCACCAGGGCTAAGTCCAGAAGCAGTACTACTCCCCGATTGTGACTGTTGCCTGCTGGATCCATGTCCCTGTTGGGACCAGCCAGAATCACGTGCCCATGGGCTGCTGCATCGTGGCCTGGCCAGCCCGCCCCCTTCAGTAGTGCTGGTGGTACTGCCAGTACAGGAATGTGATGTTTCATGGCCATGTAGACCCTCAGCTGATCATGTTGCTGCCCTACATCCATGTGGCTGCTAGCCATCATCCGCCAAATGCTCAAGCACAGATATTCCATGGTTGAGTGCCATAGTCTCCCCCCACCATCTATCCATGACCTCAGTATGCTCACAGATGGCTGCAGTGATTCAAAAATATCACCACGGACACCAGGGACATGCTCATCCATGAACCTGCGTATATGTCTGGTGTTACATTCATTACATGCCTGTGCCTCCATGATGGCCGAAAACATGTGTCTGGTGACTGTTGCTGTGGCACTTGCAACAGGGGCATGATGGTCTGAAATTCTCCTCCAAACACCCCTACCCATCTGCCTGTGTGGGACCTCACCAGCACCCTGACTATGGCTAATTCCTGCACCCTCACTTGCCATAGTCACCACAGGAACCTGTTCCATGCCCCCACCCACCAACTGTCCATTATCTGTGGCCACTGGTGATGGGGTAGGTGTGGGCATTGTGACTGTGTGCAGGGATGGGGTTGACAATAGTGGGATACAAACTGATGACACAGATTCAGCCCCTGGCACCTCCACATGTGCATCAATGAGTATCATCATGATCAGAGTCTGCAGAGACACTGATGTTAGTATCAGAATGGAAGGGACGGCAGCCACCATGTCCACCTGTGAGGGAAAAACAACATATGTAAATTACTACCGGCACTATAAGATTTGCTGGTACACACACACACACACACACACACACACAGGTGAGGTGTCTTAAAGGCATTACAGAGACCTCACATTAGCTGACTGGGGGCATTCACAACACACAATTAGATAATAACATACACACTCTGAACAGACCTTCAGCATCATGCAGTGCAGCCATTTCCAATTACCATTACTACTAATATACACCTCTGGGATACATGAGTGGTGTTAGTAGGTGATGGCCTTTCACCTAGCACACACTGCATCCATGTAAATTATTGCTGTTCACCTGTATAGCACTGTAGCAATCCCTACAGAACATATCTCCCAACTATACATGGTTTCGCTGAATGTCTACATGTGTGGCTGATATGTTTGGTCTATATTTCATAACTCCTGTGATTATCTGATACATTACTGGGTTGACCTGTGGATTGGTGTCACTAATTAATGTCCTAATTTGAGGTGCAGACTGCATAACCTGCAGTACATGTATGTTAAAACAAAGCCGGTTACTCAAACAACTTCCCAAGCTTACAGTGGATATAGTAAGTGTACACACACCTGTTAACATGTCAGGTTTTTCTGATATATCACATGACACCTCAGAAAATCTGGTCAGAACACTGTCCTCATTTCATATGACATTTAACATTTGCAAGCCAACTGAAGAACATACATATCGGTTACAGGTAACATATGGTAAATGAAATAGGTAAAATAGGCCGGATGCATGAGTGTGCACACCCTTAAAGTAATACTCTGTTAAAGCACCTTTTGATTTAATCACAGCATGCAGTCCTCTTGGGAAGGTGTCTATCAGCATGGCACATCTTGACTTGCCAATGTTTGCACACTCCACACTCTCCCTTGCAAACAACTCCAACTATGTCAGATTGCAAGGTCATCCCCTGTGCACTGCACTCTTCAGGTCACCTTGCATATATCCTATTGGACATAGGAGTGGGCTCTGACTCGGCCAGTGTGGAACATTGCATGTTCTGCTGAAGCCATCCTTTTGTTGATTTTGATGTATGGTTTGGGCCATTGTTGTGTGGAAAGGTGGAATTCCTCACCATCCACAGATATGTGACAGACACCAGAAGGATTGGAGCCACAAGGGACTGTTGTTTGGAACTGTTCATAATCCCCTCCAACTTGGCTACAGCTCCAGTTCCAGCTTGTGAACAGCAATCTCAAAGCAGGACACTGCCATCACCATGCTTCACCGAGGGGGTGTTGTTGTTGTGGTGATGTGCAGTGGTGTTATTGTGCCAAGCACACCTGTCAGAATTGTGGTGAAAGAGTTCAACTGTGGTCCCATATTACCATAACACATTTTCCCACTTGCTTTTTGGAGACCCGATGTATTGTTTTCAGACTTTCACTAGGCCTAGATATTGTTTGGTGTGAGGAACTTCTGCCATCTTCCAACCCTACCCTATAGGCAGGACATATGGAGATCATTAAAGATTGTTGTGACATGTAGTACACACCCAGTACTTCCTGGAGATTCCTGCTACTCCTTCACTGTTGCTGTAGGGCTCCTGGCAGCCTCACTGACCAGTTTTGGTCTTGTATTCTCATGTATTTGGTGAAATGTCCACTCCTTTGCAATGTCACTGTAGCCCCATATTTTCATCACATTTAGATAACTGCCTGCATTGTGTTCCATTGTATGTGCAATGCTGTGGAAATGTTTTGGTACCCTTCTCTAGGCTGATACATCGCAAACATGTGGTCTCTTAGCAGCTTTGTCAGCTCTATGTGAGCCATGGTTGTTGCTGTAGCAGGCAACTGGGTATATGTTAGGATAATCCTGGTAAGACAAATGACCATTATTTGCTGTTAATCAAAGAGTCTCTGTAATTGATGGCAGGTGTGTATCCAATAAGATATACTGCTGTAGTTATACTGAAAGCTGCCTCAACACAGTAGTAGCTTCAACCTGTGCACACATATGCATTTAGGTTGTTGTACTATTGTTACATGGCATTATTGTTCCCCTAACAGATCTGTTTGCTTTACAATTGAATTGTACAGGTTATAGGTAATATGAAAGGTTGGCAGTATTTTGAACTTGTCTATTGTGCTCTCATTTTTGTATATCACAAATACCTGGCATTCTAACAAATGTGTACACCATTTATATGCCCTGTATACCACTAATGTACACAATATGACCTTGTTTTGGGCCTTTGTCCTCCCATTTTATCAGTCTTTGTCCAGATGTCCTGCAATGACAGGTTGTGAATTATGCTACAGATATGTGACATCTCCTGCAAATAGGCCCCTGTGATGACCACCGTGATGCAATGCAGGAAACACCACCACAAGTGAACATGCAGATATTGCCAAATGGCTGAGTGTAGCAGTTATGTGCATGGTCACATGCATTAACTTTAGCATGCCTGGGGTACTGGTGAGCCACAACAGGAAAATCCCATACTTACCGGCTTCAGGCTGCTGTCCCATGTACAGACCAGAGGGACCTATGTAGTTGTGAGGGAGAGGTATTGTCAGCAGATTCACATTAGGCATTGGTACAAGATGAATGCTACATTTCTGCACAGGTACAGTACACACTATGATATTACACAATTTGCAGTCCTTCACCATAGATGTGCACTTGTGTGCATTACTAAACCCCATCCACTAATCCATTTGGCACTGACATATGCATCTAGAGACTCTATAGAAGACAGTTTAAATGCTACCTCATTACATTGATGTGCACTTTGGCCTTACCTGGATGTTTCTCGCCTGTTGCCTGGGTGCCAGCCACCTGCACGACTGCTGTTTCCCGTGTTTGAGTTTGTGTGGTGGCTATCCCAAGGTTGGCAAGAGGCTCCTCTGTCACTATAAGTGGGGCCGGTGTGGCTGGCACCCCACCAGTAGCAGTGCAGTCCCTCACTACAGCAGCAGCCATTTGCCGGGCATGACATATCAGGTCAGTTGCTCTATGCCTGACCTGATCGTATGTGCATCCATGGTGGCCCAAGATGTTCACTCTTTGGATGATCTCATTTCACAGAGCAGTCTGGTCTTGCAACCAGAAAGGATGGCATAGTTTAAGATTACAGCTTCGGTGATGGCTGCTGTCTCCCCATCAGTGTAAGGCGGTTGCCGCTGCATGGCACATGGAAGACATAAACAGGGAAACACATCACAGGACCTCAGATATTGCTTAGAGTTCTTTACAGAGCCGGCACATGAATATGTACTACCATTAGCCACCACGTACAAACACATCATGCCCCTGTACCTGGCAGCACTGTATGAACATGAATTGTACTCCTGGTCCTGATGTGTCATGTTCTCCCAATGAGGGCCAGTACATTGCATAAATCACCATTCATCATTCACATTTGTGTAGAGGGATGACACTGGCTGTGTTCCTTGCAGTTGGTGCTCAAGCTTTGCTTGCATACAGTGTGTAATGGAGCTGGAAGCATATGTCTGGGTTCATGTAGGACGCAGGCAGGGATGTTATCAATCCCCAAGGGGACTTGCTTTAGTTAACTTTGATTAGGCAGTCGGCACCTGACCCATGATGATGAGGGGAGGGGTACATGTGCTGTGCACATCCACCTATACTGATGGTGAGCCAGGCGGATGATGTTTGCTCTAAACCTGTCTGCAGCAGGTTGGCTGTAGCTGTGGTGTGTGTGTATGTGCTGTGATTGACCACTATTACAGGGTGGATTGGGTTGTTGCCACTGAGACTGCAGACATATGTGAAGATGGCCTTGTGATTGCCCTTAGTGGATGTGTCCAATTTGTACTCATAGTTAGCCTTACAGTAGTCCACCTGTGACCTAATATGCTCAGACAAAGGGTGACATTCTGTCCAGTTGGTGCCTGCTCCTACTTTGCCCTGTACAGCCAATTTAGCATCACATTATGTGTTTTGTGCATTGCTGCTGTCCAGCAAAGGGGTTTACTCTACTTTGGTGGAGACAGGTTTTACAAGTAAGGTATTGCTGAGGCCATACAGCTATGTGGGTGGTCATATATCTGTTTGTAGTAGGCATGGACACAAGGTCAGAGCACAGTTGGCCACCTCTACAATTTCAACGTGATAGTCATGCTTATTACACTACCCATGCCTGTGTCAGGGCAATGCCACAACCAGTAACTGTAGAAGTATAAATCTGCTGGATGCACAAAAACTAAGATTATACACATGTACAACATGTACAGCTTGTTTGCCTTACATTTTGCATCCCATGTCAACTGTTAATGTTGTGAGTATGACTGGTATGGGGACAGAGCTAGCTGATATGCTGGACAGAGGAAAGGTGGGTATATTGTGTGTACCAGATACAAGTTGGAAGGGTGTACAGCTGTGTATATTGGAGTTGGGTGCAAATAGTTCTATCATGGTGTGTATGGAAGGGGAACTGGTGTAGGGGTTAACCTGAAAGAACATTATGCCAAGATTGTTTGTGGAGACGATAAGAGTGTCGTGTAGAATGATGTTTAGGAGGCTGGGAATTGATGGTGTAATGATGACAGTTGTTAGTGCATATGCTCTGCTAATAGCATGTGTGATGAATGAGACGTGTACTTTGGTGTGGTTGGATGAAGTGGTGATGAGTGTATCCAAGGGTGAGAGAGTGGTGATTGGAGCAGATTTCAATGGTCATGTTGTTGAAGGGGGACAGAGGGGATGCAGAAGTGATGGGTAGGTTTGGTGTTAAGAAAAAGAATGCAGAAGGTAAGATGGTGGTGGAGTTTGCAGCACAGGTTGGACATGGCTGTGGTGAGTATGTAGTTTTACAAGACCAAGGGGCATAGGGTGACATACAAGAGTGGAGGAAGATGCACACAGGTGAATTATCTCCTATGCACGTGGGCCTGTTTCAAGGGGATTGGTAACTGTAAAGTGGTGATGGGGAAAGTGTAGATAGGCAGCATGGAATGTTGGTCTGTGGGATGATGTTGGTGATCAAGAAGAGGGGGAGGTGTGTGAGGGCAACACCATGGATCAAATGTTGGATACTGAGAAAGGGTGATTGTGAGGTTGAGTTCAGGGAAGAATTAAGATGGCAGTGGGTGGCAGTGAAGACTTAGAAAATATCTGGGTAACTACATTTGAGCTAGTAAGGGAAATGAGTAGAACGGGGCCTGGTGCGACATCTGCACAGAGGAAGGAGGACAAGGAGACCTTATGGTTGCATGAGGAAGTACAGGGGAGTATACAGAGAAAGAGGTTGGCCAAGGAGAAGTGGGATTGTTAGACAGATGAAGAAAGTAGGCAGATGTACAGGGAGATAGGGTGCATGGCAAAGTGAGTGGTGGCAAAGGCTGAGGATGGGCATCTGAAGGGTTGTATGGGGTTGTATGTAAGGTTGGACACCAAGGATGGAGAATAGGACCTGTACCAATTGGCTAGACAGAGGCATGTACTGGCAAGGATGTGCAGCAAATAAGTCTGATAATGGTAGAAGTGTACTCACAAGCAAGGAGAGTGTGTCGAGCAGGAGGAAGCAGTACTTTGATGGGTTGTTGAATGAAGAGAATGAGAGAGAGAGAGAGAGATGGTTGGATGATGTGGGTATGATGAATCAGGATGTGCAACAGATTATCAAGGTGGGAGTAAGGATAGCTATGAAGAGATTTAAGAATGGAAAGGCTATTGGTCCAAATGACATACATGTGGAAGCATGGAAGTGTTTAGGACAAATGGCAGTGGTCTTTTTAACCAGATTGCTTACTGTAATCTTGGAAAATGAAAGGATGCGTGAGGAGTGAATAAAATGTGTTTGGGTACTGATTATGAGAATAAGGGTGGTGTGCAGAGCTGTAGTAACTACAGAGGGATAACACTGATCAGTCACAGTATGAAGTAATGTCAAAGGGTGGTGTAAGCTAGATTAAAAAAGGGAGGTGAGGATTATTGATCAGCAGTATGGTTTCATGCCAGGAAAGAGCAGTAGAGATATGATGTTTGCTCTGAGAGAGTTTATGGAGATATACAGATAAGGTCGGAAGTAGCTGCATTGTGTCTTTGTGGACTTAGAGACAGCATATGACAGGATGCCTAAAGAGGAGTTGTAGTATTGTATGAGGTGGTCAGGAGTGACAGAGGAATCCGTAAGAATGCTACAGGATATATATAAGGCTTGTGGCACAGCGGTGAGTTCTGCATTGGGAGTGAGAGGTGTGTTTAAGGTGAAGATGGGAGTACATCAGGCATCAGCTATGAGCCCTTTCTTATTTGCAGTGCCGATGGACAGGTTGACAGACATGATCAGACAGGAGTCCCCGTAGAGTGTGCTGTTTCCAGATTACATTGTGGTCTGTAGTGAGAGTAGGGAATGAGTTGAGGAAACCCTGCAGAGGTGGAGGTATGGTCTGGGGGGTGAATGATGGTCAGCAGGACTAAGACAGAATATATGTGTGTGAATGGAAGGGAGGATAGAGGAATGGTGAGGATGCATGGAGTACAATTTGCAAAGGTGGATAGGTGTAAATACTTGGGAATGACAGTTCAGAGTAATGGCGAGTGTGGGAGAGAGGTGAAGACGAGAGTACAGGCAGGATGTGGGTGGTGGAGAAGAGTGTCGGAGTGATTTGTGACAGATGAATACCATTAAGTGTGATAGAAAAGGTCTACAAGAGGGTAGTGAGACCAGCTATGTTATATGGGATGGAGACATTGGCATTGAAAAAAGAGGCACAAGTCAGAGCTGGACATAGCAGAGTTAATGATGTTAAGATTTGCATTGGGTGTGACGAAGGTGGACAGGATTAGTAAGCAATTATATAAGTCAGCACTAAAAATTAAAAGCACTACACCCTCACTCCCCACTGGCCCTTGTTTTCAATTAAGGATTTCCCAATATTATTCTAGCATGTCCAAAGGTCAGTTGTCAATCTCCTCTCCGGTCCAGCTGGTGAATCTGGGAATCTTGAGGCAATGTTATAACTGCCTCATGTACACAGACAACCCTCTCCTCCTCCCACATAACACAAATACTTGCGAGAGATGCAGCTATTTAGCCAAACTGGAGGCTGAGCTCTCTCAACTCAGGACTGGCAAGACCAGACAGGAGGAGAAGGCAACTACACACACCACAAAACCAGCCTCACATAATGCTACCACTCCACTGAATCAAACACATAAACACACAAAGACATACTCGGAGGCTCTGAGTAAAATTTACCTAAACAGCAGAGGCCTCCAAAGCAGACACCCAAACAACTGCTACCTCAAGACACCCCAAAAGCAACACATAAACCACAAAAGCAGTGTGCAAAGCAGTCACAGCCCTTAAGGCCAAATACAACACCAAACATACTTGTCATAGGTGACTCCATAGTCAGACACACTGACGTCCCACTCACCAGGCTGAACAAGGAGAGGGTCACAGTAAGCTGCCTATCGGGCTAGAATCCGCCACATAACACAAGCACTGGTCACTCCACAGCAAGTACAAATATGACACAGTCATTGTCCATGCTGGTGTGAACGACCTGAGACGCACTCCCTGGACTGCATGAAAAGAGACATAGAGGAGCTCTCTGATTATGTAGCCCAGGCAGGTATGACCCTAACCCTGAGCAGTATCCTTCCTTCACCAAGAATGATGCCACAATATAGAGACAAGATGATCAGCTTTAACAATTGGCTTAATGTCTGGTGTCATTCAAAGGGGATCCAGTGTCTGTCTGCCTGGGATGACATGCTTGTCAAGCCACGCTGCCGCAAGGGACGGCTTGCACCTGTCACCCTGGGATTCCGGATATTGGCTAAGGCTCTTGCCACCCCATAGTGCCTTTTTAGGCAAGGCTCACATTCTAAACCTACCACCCTAGAAAACAAAAATGGGAAGAAATTGAGGGTAATGCTGCTCAATGCCAGAAGTCTAAATCTCAAAATGCACGCACTCGAGGCCCTTCTCAGTATGGAGAACATCGATGTCTGTGCTGTAACTGAAACCTGGTTCAAGGCTCCTGAGAGCACCCGGCACTATTAGGTTTTACCTCATATCATGCGTTCGCCCCAAAACCCGGACCACTCCACAAAAGGAGGGTGTATCCATATTCATAAAGGATACTCACACCTCCAGGTTGGTGGCAACGCATGAAGCTTGAAACCATCCAGGTGCAACTAACAATAGGCAAAACTGCTCTACAAATTGTAGCATGCTACAGGCCACCCTCTCAAACTCAGGAACCCCACACAGCCTTCCTGAAGACACTGGAGGGTATAAATGTATCTCCAAACACCATCATATTGGGTGACTTCAACTACCGAATATAGACTGGGAACATTACTCAAGCCCTAACTTTCTAGCCCAACGGTTCCTGGAGTTCATAAATTCAAATGCCATGGAACAGCTAGTCACTGTTCCCACGAGAGGAGAAAATATACTAGATCTCATTGTCACAAACATGGGGACAAAATGCTCCACACCGAAGTATATCCCTCATTGGTGAGATCTGATCATAAACTAATCTCACTGGAAATCCACATCCCGCCCCACCCCAAACAAAAAGACCATAGTGAAGAACTTCTAAAGCAAACTTCACACTACTCAAGACTGGTGTGGTATCCTTCAAGGCCCCTGAGTCAGAGGAAACCACAACCCAAGCTGCGGAAGCCCTTACAAATGCCTTCTATGAACACCTCCAGGACTGCATGGATCAGGCAATCCCAAATAAAACCAAGACTCTTTCCACAAAGGGCAAACGTCCAGTCTGGTGGACCCCAGCCATTAACAAACTTTACAATAAGAGGAGAAAGCTATTACATGATAGAACAAAATCCATAAAAGGGAAGTCACCCCTGCTCATTATTAGTAAAAAATTACGAGCACTCATAAAATCAACTAAGGCCAATTTTGAGAGAAAAATTGCCATGGATTCAAAGGACAATCATAAGGCCTTTTTCAGCTATGTTAGGAACCTGGGTGGAAACTCACAGATATGCTCAGAATTAGTCCAAAATGATACAAAAATCACTGAACCCACAGACATTGCCAACATACTGGCAGACAGGTTCAGTGCAAACTTCACCCTCTCCCTAAAGGAGAGATAACTATCCCAGCCGAGTGTAGCCTCCCGGACATCTCAAATGCGCAGGTGAAAGCTGCTCTCTAAAGCTAAAACACAGCATCAATGGGACGGATGGTGTCCCCGGCTGTGTGCTACACGAGCTAAATGAGGAATTAAACCCGCACATAAGGCAGCTGTTTAATCTCAGCCTTACCACAGGATACGTGCCCAAGGAGTGGCGACGGCAACTGTGGTCCCACTCCACAAAGGTGGCCTCACGGACCCTGGTAATTACCGCCCCATAAGCTTAACAAGTCTAGTCTGCAAAGCTATGGAGAGGATCATAATGGAGCTCATAAATAAAGATATAGGGGACTTGCAGACATTGGACCCGACCCAGTTTGGCTTTGTCAAGGGAAGATCATGCCTTTTGAACTTGGTCGACTTCTTCGAAATAGTCACCAAGGCCATTGATGAGGAAAGGCAGTCCATACAGCCTACCTTGACCTTGCAAAGGTTCGACACAATACCCCACTGGTATTGTAGAAAAACTTACCAGCTTAAATGTAAACCCATATGTCACAAGATGGGTTGCAAACTGGCTTAAGGACAGAACCCACAGGGTTAGAGTTGCTGGCGCTGTGTCAGACTCCAAGCCGGTCACAAGTGGTGTCCCACAGGGCTCGGTCCTTGGCCCCTATTGTTTGGCATCTACTTCTCAGAAGTACAGGCCAACATGGGAGGACTTTGGCTGACAAAGTTTGCAGATGACTGCAAACTGGGCGCCATAGTGGAAAGTGCATCGGACACTGATATCCTTCAGAAGGGACTCACGGAAACAGATAGCTGGTGCCAGAGCCATGGCCTGAAGTTAAACGCCAAAAATGTATAGTCATACCCTTCGGAAAAACAAGGTAACCCCAAGCTACCATATAGGTGGCAATCCACTAAGCACAGAAGAGGTTATCAGGGACCTGGGGACCCAGGTTGACAGTGGCCTTTCTTTTGACACTCACATTGCTAAAGTGGTTAGAAAGACCTTCTACATTGCCCACCTGATCATGAAGGGATTCACATCCAGATCTAGTGAGGTCATTGTTCCCCTGTACTCTTCACTTATCAGACCAATGATCGAGTACAATGCCCCATTCGGGATGTATCTCACCCGACATCTGCAGCAATTGGAGAGACCCCAAAAGTTCCTCACCAAAAGGATAAAGGGACTCCAAAATCTGTCATATGCTGCCAGATTGAAGAAACTCCAGCTCTATTCAGTCGCATACCGTCTGCTCAGAGGTGACATGTGCCTGACATACAAGGCCATGTCCAACCCGGAATTAATGGACATGCTCCACCTCAAAAATCCAAATCCACCAAAACCACTAGAGCAAGCGACTTAAACCTTAGCACGGATATAAATAGGACGTGCTGGAGGGATAGATTTATCACTCAGAGACTCCCTATGCTGTGGAATAAAATCCCGGTCCATGTGAGGCAGAGCACCTCGCTGACTCTGTTCAAGAGAAATCTAGACCTGTGGATGGGAGATCGTAGGTTTACCCCGGGAATCATCTCTGGGTCACTGCTGGACAGAGGCACAACAAACTAATGGGCACAGTATTTTTTCATATAAGGGGTGGCGTAAGCCACAATAATTTGGGCTAGGCTTATAAATGCCTTAGGGCAGATAGCCTAGTATAAACCTATGAACCTATGAACCTATGTATGCTAGGGGGTCTGCCCAGGTTGGAGAGCTTAGGGACAAAGCCAGAAAGTGGCAGGATTATGTTGGTTTGGACGTGTGATGAGGAGGTATGCTGAGTATATTTGGGAAAGGATGAGGATGCCAGGTAAGAGGAAAAGAGGAGGGCCTGAGATAAGGTGTATGCATGTGGTGATAGTGGATATGCAGGTGGTTGGTGTGACAGAGCAAGATGCAGAGGACTGGAAGTCATGGAGACAGATGATCTGCTGTGGTGACCACTAATGGTTACAGCCAAAAGAAAGAGAAGGTGATGTTGTAATGTCAGTGTTCACAGGTTTACAATTATTTGCCAGACATAACACAACTCAGTGCCCATAACATTGGACAGCTGAATGGTATGAGCTCAGTATATCACATGTGGCTCAACACACACAGCTACGACAGTATTTCAGTATGCAAATACCCTGTATAGGACCATCACATGTCTGAGACAAACATGTATATCATATTTGTATTGACAATTAACATATGGATATCTGGGACATCCCAGTAGCTGGCCTAGCAGTGTCACAGTTAGTACTGTGCAACACACACTCCAATAGTGGTTATATGTGAGCCATCCTTTACTGGGGTGACTCAGGGCCCTGAGCTGTGCTCTTTGTCACTGCAGACATACACAGATGCTATGGCTATAGGTTCTGCTCAGCAATATATCAGTACAGCATGTGTTGCTGAGACAAAATATTGTTTGAACTTCCTATTTTCCACATTTACATACCCCCTCTACTACATTCCATTACATGCTTAATTGTTTGATATACCTGTGTTTTTTTTGGTCCAGTTGGTATAATCCATCAGTTTCAGTGTGTGTGTGTGTGTGTGTGTGTGTGTGTGTGTGTGTGTGTGTGTGTGTGTGTGTGTGTGTGTGTGTGTGAGTGTGTGTGTGCGTGTGTGTGTCTTTGTTTGTTTGTTTGTTTTGTGGGTGTCTCCCTCTCTCTCTCTCTCTCTCTCTCTCTCTCTCTCTCTCTGAGACAGCTGTAGGATATTCATGTGTTTTGTATAGGCAGCAGCTTGCCTTTAGTAGGTAATGCTTATGAGCAGCTGATGGCCTGTGCACCAATTGGAGTCCCCCACTTGTTAATTGCATGTAGAACAGCTGTGGTATCATTCCCATATCCGATAGCATGGAAACACACTCCTATAACTGAGTACTTCATGTGGGCATTGCCCCTTTTCCTTGCCTGCGAGGGGGACTTCATGGAGATGTGTGACAAACAGCATTACAGAGGGTAGTTGGAAATATCTCTTACAACAAACACCGTGGAGACAGCCCAACAAACTGGGGGAGAATGTTCCAGACATAGGGAGAAAATGTAATTATTGCTGTTATACAGTTGAAGTAATGCTAGTTTGATAGGGTTTGTGTGGATATGGCTCCTCTGCATTAATTTAAGTCTGATAGTGTTATGTGGTTGACATAACTCTCAACTGTAGGGCTATCCACAGACTGGCCAGAGTTTGGACTCTTATATTTGGTGTGTTGCTCACACACTTTTTGGCCTTGAAAATTCAGTAGCATAATCTGAGGATTGCAGTCAGTAAATGGTAACATCCATGTGTGCTTCTGACTCATATATCTCAGAACAGATATGTTACAACAATCCTGTTACACCAGCAACTTTCTCAGTTTAAGACAGCAATATGTCAATAATGCCCGTGTTTGGGCCTCTGGCCCCAATTATGTCAGGCTTTGTCCAGATGTCATGCTGTAAGAGGTGAATAGGTATAGTATATCATTATATAGTGACTTAATTTCTGATATCATCTCAGTAATGTATCAGACTGCCAGCCATGTTATGTGTAGGAGGGCTTATATATGAGGACAAAGTCTGGACATTCTGTGAGACTCTATACAGTTGAGAGGACTGCATATTTCTGGCAATTGTTGACAGACTGTCAGGACTCTATAGCAGTTTATTGCGAATGTGTTATTTGACCTGTGTAGGGAGGGGGGGGGTAAATGTAAGTGTTAAGGGTCCTTTTCTATCTGACTTTGCATGCTGCTCCAGTTTCTTGTGCTCTATCAGCTGTATATGTTTGTAGGGACAGACTGACACATGTCCCATACCACAGTCAGGTGTCAGACTACACTGTGAATTGGGCCAGTATATGTAGGGGTAGTGTGTGAGTGGCAAACATGCTGATGATTTTGTTCACACAGTCCATATACTCTACTGTTCATGTGGCTTACCAGTATGTCCCTTTGAATGTGGTGAGATTGGTCATGGGTATGCACTTTCACACTGGTGTCTGTCAGTGCTGTTAACATCCCTGTAGTGCTTGATATATTTGCAATTATATGTGTATTCCCCATAGCAAAATTGGGTTAGTGTTGTGTCAGTCTGCCGGTAGATTAGACAGTACTTGGTGACATGCCTATCAGCTCAGTGTAATTTCCCTACTGTGATGTTATGCCCAGATATTTACCAGATGTACTGTTGCCTGGCCCCCATATGTGTTGTGTATGTCTGACACATCAGTGGGATGATGTGAAGATTTATGTCAGTAACTAGTGGTGAGTAATTTGGTTTTGGATTTGGGCTATTCCAGTCAATATATATTACAACAGACAGGAGGGTGTTACTGGATCAACTGTGTGACCTTATCTACTACAATATTTGAGATATGTTCCTAGTTTCATGGCTTTATCCCCCCCCCCCATTGTCAGGCTTGGCCCAGATTTCTTACACTAAGGAGTTCTGAGCATACCTCTCAACTGTCCAGATTCTTTCAGACTGTCCAGGTTAATTGCTCATATTTCTGGTCTGTTCCACAGAATCATTATTTTCATTTCTGTGGTAAATCACTGTGATGATGTGAGGATTTCTGTCAGCAAATGATGACATACATTTCAGTTTCAGAACTCACATCCTTCTGAACATGTATGCTGACACAAACCCTGTTACTGTAGCAACATTCTACATTTATAACTGCAGTATGTACATTATGTCCCTGGTCTTGACCCATTGTCCCCATTTGACACCTTTATCCAGAATTCTTGCACTTAGAGGTGGAGTGGTATGTTGCAGGGTATTACTCCACTACATGTTATGAGTATATATATATATATATATATATATATATATATATATATATAGATATATATATATATATATAGATATATAAAAGTTACATTTGGTCAGCAATTATTTTAGGCAGCCCACTTCACTGAAAGCTCATTTAATTGAAAGCTCATTTGGTCAAATTCCATTTGGTCAGAAGTGGAATAGAGCCCCTGCCCCACTGCAGTGCAACCCTGGAGTGAGAATATAAAGTTAGGGGGGGGGGCACAGCCCCCTACATTTTGCAACTAGTTTTTTACTGATGTTATATGTTTCAATGTATTTTTAATGGATACACACATATATATATATATATATATATATATATATATATATATATATGTATATATAGATATAAAATAGTGCATACACTGCAAGTATGTGGGGGGCTGTGCCCCCACGCCCCCCCCTTACTTTATATTCTCACTCCAGGGTCACACTGCAGTGGGGCAGGGGCTATATTCTATTTTTGACCAACTGAAATTCGACCAAATGGGTTTTCAGTGTAATGGATTTTCAGTGAAGTGAACTGCCTGAAATAATCATTTTTGACCCAATGTAATTCGGCCAAATATAGTGAACCATATATGTATATATATATATATATATATATATATATATAAAAAATTAATTTTATTTCATTTATTTATTTAACATTTGTTAACCGGAAAAGTCCGACTTGGAACAAAGCCAATTTTCAGCGGAGGCCCGGGGAGAAATGCTCCAGACGCATGTCTTTGTAATTATATATATATATATATATATATATATATATATATATATATATATATATATATATATATATTCCTTTTTTGATATTTATACATATATTTATATAACAATATATATGTATATATTGTATACATATTTGTTTTATATGTATAGCCCCATATATCTGATGTATATACTTTTTCATATTTATCTATCACCATGCACATCTAGATGTGTATATGTATATATACTAAACATGACTAATTCCACAGTGTTTGTTCCCTACTATTCTATACCTGTACTGAATGATATATTTGAAAAAAGCAACATTCATTATTACAGCTCAGATTGTGATGTGGTGGATTGCTCTGATTATGGTGTAAAGGGGACTTGGTAGGACTGCTTATTTTGCTGCTGGACAGAACAGCAGCTGATGGAGACAGGGTGATTGAGGGAGGTTTAAACAGGTTTCTGCGGGTTTGTGCGATGGTAAGTGATGCCAACACACGGTTAAATGGGAAACTGCTTAATCTTGTAGGCATCGCTTAGCATCATGCAAACTCGCCTACTGACACAATGCTGCTTACTCCCACTTACCCCCATGCTAAATTCTTTAAAGATAGCAAAGTGGTGAAAAAGGGGGCATGCAGAGGGAAAAACAATATGAAATATAGCTAGGGATGTGCAGGATGGGTGTAGGAAAGGTCCATAGCTGTCCATTTCTGATACAGCAACAGTTGTGCATTTGTGCATAATTTGGAGGTGAATTTGGACACTCAACTCCCTGAGAGAGGGGTGAGGACAACAGTAATGTGTTGTTAAGCCAATTAGCCAATTAGACCAGATTGCATGGGTCCAGTGGACATGTGTGCGAAATGGAGAGATATGTATGAGGCAACATTTTTTTGGGAACAGATTGCCCTTTTTTTTAAATAAGGTGAGAGTGGGATTTTGGACAAGGATAGTAGGTATATTTGGGGAGGTAAGTTGGATATGAAGACAGACAAAACAGCAGACAGGGGTGGTATATGACATATGTGGGGGGTAAACACCTTTGACCGGGAGGGTGGTTGTAAAACAGACACCCATGAGCCCTCAAATGGATACAGTGGGACTGAGGTCCCCACCCATGGGCAGTCACCACTGCACCTTCATGGCCCCAAAGGTGGCTATGCTGGGGGCTGAGCATGAGGGGCAGGCTGATCCTCAAGATGCACCATGCAGCCCTCAAGCTGGTGCAGCTGATCTCTGAGCTCCTTTCAAAGTTCGCTACACACCAATCCCTGGACCTGACTGTGGGTGATGCTGTCCTGTCCGCGCCTACTTCCGGGGGATCCCATCCCTTGAAGCAGTTCCCCAAAAAGGTGGTGCAGGACCAGCAGATGAGGGGGTCCAGGGTTGGGTCCCAGATGTGCTGATGCCTGGTGCCATGACCAGTTGAGGTAGGATAGGTGGATCAACTGGGATCAGCCTTCCCAGACATGCTATGGTGTTGAGGTTTTACAACATATGTTGGTTAGTCATAAACAACACATTCCAGGATTAGTTAAAGCAGCATGCATGGGTGTTACCATTAACCAAAAACAACAGATCTGAAAGAGTTGCATAGCAAACAGAAGACATGCATATATGGCACCACATTGGGCATTATAATGTAATGCACATTACATTGAGAGCAATGGGCCACCAATGATAGTATTTGAACAGGGAATATTAATAATCAAATGTTTAAATATTTGTAGAACAATAGGACACATGTCCAACAGCTGGTTTGGTGGAAAACATACCCACTGATTTATGTGTTTAGATTTTTGGTGCAGATAGGATGGGGGATAGAGAGAGAGAGATGTCAGTTAACAACTGTATAGGCTTCAGTTGCTCACAACTTTAATTGCTCTAATCATTACTCTCCAGGTATTACTTCACTTTACATCGACTTATGGCCTTGGGTTGAGCATTTTTATGTTTGTACACATTGTATAATTACAGATAATTTATACCTTTTCTTACCTTTCAGACCTGTGGAGGAAATTTTTGTTAACACTACCTGACTGTTTCTACCCATATTCACATAGTCAAGGTTACATATGTGCACTCATACTTTGTGTATGTGTGTGTGTGTGTGTGTGTGTGTGTGTGTGTGTGTGTGTGTGTGTGTGTGTGTGTGTGTGTGTGTGTTTGTGTGTGTGTGCTACTGCTGTACTCTGCCTTGATTTCTAACAGTCGCCCTGGGTGTTGGCGGCAGTGACCACTAGCTGTGACAGCGTGACACTTGAGGGACATTTCTTGGAGGAGACTACTTGATGTATGTACTTATCTTGCTGTCATTTGCAGCCTTGGGGTTGGAAAGTGGGTGTTGTACACAGTGTATAATTGCAGCCTTCTTATTTTATTAATTTATACCTTTTCATATCTGGCAGACCTGTGGAGGAAATTTCTGTTACTACCTGACTGTTTCTATACATATTCACGGGTGAGATTATGCATACAGCTTAATACCACTCCCAAGATTCAACCATGCCTGGTTGTGCAAAATGTATAACAAGGTCATGTTTCATCACAATAAGCTATTGGGGAACTGCTGTTTCTTTCTTGACTGTTTTCTGCATAATACTCTTGTGTTTGGACAATCTGCCTTGTAATTCTGACATTCATGCATGTCAGATAGTTCTAGTACTGTGTATTCATACAGTGACATATTACAGTATGGAAAACAATGGTTAACACAACATTACTATTCAGGGATCAGACCATGGTGCATGGGACATTTCTTATTGTTAATCTGTTTTACAGCTCCACAATCTTTGTCAGATGAGCCTCAATTAATTAATGCTGTCAGAGCCATAGTTTCTGTGCAGAACCTGTACACATTTACATTCACACTACCACATACCAAAGTAAACACAACATTCTGAGGGGTTGAGTTTTATTGACAGGTACTGACACTTTTATTGATGTATATCCTGTACATCACTATTACTCTGCTAATGTCTCATTTATTCAGTACAAACAATACGCATTTCTAACTACTGGCAGGTGACATTCTACTCCTTTCGATTTATTTGCACTGACCACTACAAGCTAGATTTGTACTCACCAGCCTCATGACGCAGCCTTAGCTGGTGTGGGTGTCCATGTTTGCAGCCCTCTCATCTGCAGCTGTATAGGAGATAGAGAAACATTTATGCATACCTATCAATCTCATACTATACCTAGGCTGGACTTTGTTACACAGTAATTGATACTTATACTTACACACTGCATCTTGGATCCACTGGTCCAAGAGGTCCCTCTTCCTACTCTTCAGGTCAGCATAATGGTGCCAGACCTGCTCACCAGTCCAAAGGTTACCAGTAGCACTGGTGAGGTCACATGCGAGATGGTCCCAGGCCTCTGCTTTGTACTGGGAGCCCTGGTACTAGTCCTACAGCAGTCTCCCTTCATGGTCTTTTATGGGGATTCCAACCATGATTCCGGCTCCTGAATGCCCCAGTGCTGTGGCTGAAAGTGCACACCCTCACCAATGCCAGCCATAGTGCCTGCAGTGATCAGCTACCACTGGTTATGGTTGTATTCCCACCTGTGGAGTTTAAATAAGGCTGGATTCCCACCCTTTGCCGTTATTGGGCAATTTTGAACATGCTGAGCTAAGCCAAGTGACAGGCAAACTCGCTTAGCATTGCTTAAAGGGGTAGATGATAAGCACTGCTTACCAGTGTGCAGATCCACTTAGCTACACTAATTATTGTCAAGTATTTAGATTTAAGCAATGCTTACACCAGCTAAGCATAGCTGAGCATAATTTAGTGTTGTTCAGCTTTCATTTTATGGACTATCAGGATTTTGTGGTTGATTCCTTATTAATAACATCATATGATATATATGTTTACTTTCCATAACATCTGCCTATATGCTTTCATTACATTATATTATTTTGTGGCTATACTGTATGGGACACTTGTGTTGATATGGGGGTTTCATATCTGTACTACACTGACACCTCACATTTGGACCTGCTACACTACTCTGGTTAACAAATATATATTATTCACTACCTCTTTATAAAAAAAAGATATTTTAGAGCTGCTTTCACATTTAAAAATTAATGGATTGCATTGGGGCTCAAACTATGAATGACTGTATACTAAGTGAAACCTCTAACCACTATGCTATCTCACTTTACCTGCTTTGACTGTACATTTCTATTTATCACCATCAGATGTTTACGCTATGCTGAACACAGCTGCGTGACATGCACACCTACTCAGCTACACTTAAACTTTAGTGGGGAGGGGAAAAATATAAATATGTGTATTATTTTTCTTAGTTTAGGGATATGCACATAGCTAACAGTCATACCTCTCCACCTCTTAGAGCATAACATCTGGACAAAGCCCAACATGATAGGGGAACAAAAAGGGACAGATTTTAAATATTGCTCTTACAAACTTAGAAAGGTGACAGAATAATAGGGTTTGCATTAGCATGACTTATTTGAAGGATGTGGAGTCTTAGACTCAAATGTTTGTCATTATTTAATGGCTTTGACCCTCAGCTCTTTGCCAGGACAGTAGGAAGAACACACCTAACATATGAGGCATGAATCTGGACATTCTGCAAACATCTGTTCAGTTGGTAAGTATGATAACAGTGTCCACAGACACTGTTTTTGTTTCCAAAGTGCTGTACGGTATTTCCTAAGTGCAGGTGGCATGTCTACTGTGCGAGCACTGCTCTGACACACCCCTTGCACTCGTTCATGGATCATGCCCATGTAGATTATACAGCAGCATGCCTTCATGAATATGCAAGGCGCGCTGCTGTGCTGCATGGGCACATTCCACTCTGTGCAAGAATAGACTTATTTCTGCATAGAGCTTTCATGAATCCCAGGGCACTTCTGTTGCATTTAACATGAAAATACAGTAGCCTGTACATTAAATTAGCTAGAGAGGCATTATGGGTTTGGTCTTTCATGAAGTCATGGCAAGGATTTTCAGCTCTAAGAAAATAGTTAGGGGTCATCCTTATCAACAAAATAGAATGCAAAAACAACACACATTTTCTATAAAAATCTATATAAGTTTATATTATATATATGGAAAGAAGGTTATAGTCAGGTCCAAATGATTGATGCTTACACATGCTTCAGAACATGTCAAATACCCTTAAATGCAGCTTAATTTAACATAGTCTGACAGTGTACATAGAGGATTAAGGCTATGGTCGATAACAAGTTAGTCCAGGACTTTATTCCTTCAGTCCCCATACACCTGTTATGTAACTCTGAGCAAGTCAGTAAAGAAGCCAGCACTCCTGCGTCACCCCTGAAAAAATAATATTTGCAGTGAGGCAGCTCTCCTGATTAACAAGTAAATAAAATTAAAAAAAAACAGGTTCCAAAAATGCCATTTGGAATCCCCTCAATATCCATGTTGTTTTGGAGTGCTGTTACACACATCATTGAAAATATTGAAGGTTCTGTAATCATCACTGATGATAAACTAGTCTAAAGTAAAAAAAAATAGTTTAACTTAAGACTGCCAATGTTACATGATGGGTGGAGATAAAGGAATTTAAAACTAAATGGAAACAAATTCCATTTCCTTCTAATGGCATATACCAGCTCTCAGATTGCTATATGGTGGGAAAGGGCAAATTCCCCAAAACCCATTGCTCACAATCATGCACAATATTAATGCCAGATGAAGCAATCAACTAAGTTTGGAACACTTTTTCAAGCAGGAAAAAACATTCTACATTGTGACCATTCGACTACATGGATGTTTTCCAAATGCTGCTACTAGCATTACAGGTGAAACCTGTGGAAATTTACTTGGTTGCATACCTGCAGCATTAGAGAAGCAGTGGTTGAAAAAGTTACGGCTGAAACCTAGAAGGCACAATACAGAGTATACAGTGTGTGAAATGCCAGCTGCTGCAACACTGTGCACTCTAGAACTAAGATAACTTAAAACAGCAATACTGAAATTATTGTCAAATATGTCCTTCTTTAGTTAAATCAAACCAATATTTTTCTAATCTTGCTGAATGTCCAATAACTGTATTACTTCAAATAAAAAACCTTATTGAATATATAGTGTTGTCCTTTTTTATTGTTTGTAGCTATTTCATTTCCAATAACTAGTATTCTTCTGCTGTTGATACTTGAGTGGATGTAGTCAAAATTCAATAAAATGGCAGTTGCAGTGCAAACAAAGCATTTCATTCACTTATGAACTGCAAAAGGAAGTTAAGTGCAAACTTGCAGTACTGTATTTTATTCTTTTGTTAAGTGCAAAGTTGCAGTTTTAAAAGTACTGTATTTTATTTTTTCTGTTACCTGTTTCACTGAATAGTGTGCTGTGTGTCTCTCTACAGTTAGTTTCCCACCCACTCTCCCTGTTCTTGTGTTGGTGTTAGTGTTGGTGGCTCTGTTATTGCCCCCCTCCTGTAAGTCTGTATTTAAACACTCCTCCTGGGTCCATCTCATTTTCTCACTTAACCAAGTACAGTGAGATCATATTCTAAGTCTAGTGTTCACTCTACTTAATACAGAGAGAAGATTTGAGAAGGCCAACCCACTTAGGTTCTTCCTTCATCTCTCCTTGCACATTACTAACAAAAAAAAATTGCACTTTACTCATCTGCTTTTACTGTATTTGTGTTCCATCCTACTTTATTTTGCTTTTGCCTCTTCTTAAAAGTATTCAATTTTATTTATTCTGCTGCATTTATTACTGCTTGGTAGTAGCCTGATTAAACTGTAACTGTTATTCTAAGTCTTTTTGTTTAAGCACTTGGGCTTCATACCAGTTGTTTTATATTAAGAAGGTTTGTGGACTGCACTGTTGTGGCAGGACAGGTAGCTTACATCCTCCTAAGCTGGGAATTGCTGACTGAAGGCTCAGTGTCTGCTGTTCTAAAAGTGTATTAGTTCTGGTTTAAGCACTTGGGCTTCAGGCCAGTTATTCTACATTAAGAAGGTTTGCGGTCTGCACTCTTGTGGGAGGAGAGGCTGGATTCTGCCTTCTGAGCTGGGAATTTCTGGTCACAGGCTTATTATGCATTCTTATTTAAACTGTTTCTTTCTGAAATTGGTGTACCTTGTTGCTGTAGCATAGACCAGTTTCAGGCCTGCTGAATCTAGCTTTTTTGTATGACTTGAGCACTGAACCAGGCCATCTTTTTTTGGTGAAGGTTCCCCTACACCCTAGTGGCAGGTGTGTACAGTTAGAACTTGTCTGACTGAAGACTGCTGGAACAGGGCTCAGTTTTGAGCTTTTTTCTGGTTAATTGGGTAACTTGTTTAAAACAGTGTTTGTTTTCTATTGTTATATACATATATAAAATAATTGCACTTTATTCATCTGCTTTTACCGTATTTGCGTTTCTTCCTACTTTATTACTAGGGGCATTAACTACAACTCTGATCTGAGATATATAACAATAAGTATCCTTTTCTGTACATTTATAGTGTTTTTTGATTGTATATGCTTTATTTTCTGAAAAAAAAACACAAACAAAAATATATATACTTATTTCCCACCTTTCTAAGCTAGTATAGTCCTGTTTTCAGGTTAGTGCTGAATTCAGGGCTGTGTTACAAGTCTCGGTGTTTGTCCATACCTTACTTGGATAAAAGGAAGTTTCTCTGTTCACCTGTGAGAGAGGAGAGCTTTGAGCAGCCTATCTGTCCCTGGAGGAGTGGTATCAGCCCAGAAATTAGTAGTTTATTGGCCATTTTGGGCTAATTTCTATTTCTTTCATTTCCCTGCTATAAAAAACGCATTTGCCCAGCTTTGCACGCCTGGCAGCACCAGGTAGCTATGGTATAACTATTCCTGGCTCCACAAAGTCTCCTCTTCAATTTTTCCCATGGAACTAGACAAACTCTCAACTTAAGCACTCAAACCTTTCATTTCTCAGCCCGGCACTTGCTCAAAATTCATAGCAAGCACTTATAAACGCTAGCACTAGACACCCCTACACTGTATAGAAGGACAAGGCTCTCTATTTGACCTTACCAGCCAATCAGTAAAACAGTTCACTGTACCTATCCAGGCATATCCAAAGGGCAGTTTCATGTGTACTCTCCAGTCCAACTGGTGAATCTGGGCATTTTATGGCAATATTACAACTGCTCCATGTACACAGACAACCCTCTCCTCCTACCACCAAACACTAATACATGCGAGAGATGCAATTATACATCACACCACCAGTCTCACATAGACCCATTAAACCAGCACCGACAAAAAACACACATAAATACATGAAAACATACTCGGATGCTCTAAATAAAAATCTGCAAAAGCAACAGAGACCTCCAAAGCAGACATCCAAGCAACCTCCACCCCCCAACACAAACCATGAAACACATACTTCGCAAAACCAGTGTGCCATGCAATCACAGCCCTTAAGGCAAAATAACATGCCAAACACACTAGTAATAGGTGACTCTATAGTCAGGCACACTGACGTCCCACTCACTAGGCTGAACAAAGAGAAGGTTACTGTTAGCTGCCTGTCAGGTGCCAGGATCTGCCACATAACACAAGCACTCAGGTCACTCCAGAACAAGTACAAATATGACTCTGTCATTGTCCATGTTGGTGTGAATGACCTGAGCAGTACCTCCCTGGACTACATGAAAAGAGACATGGAAGAGCTCTCTGATCACGTAGCCCAGGTCGGTATGACCTTGACCCTGAGTGGCATCCTGCCCTCACCAAGAATGATACCACGGTATAAAGAAAAAATAATCATTTTCAACAATTGGCTAAGTTTCTGGTGTCATTCAAAGGGGATTCAGTGTCTGTCTGCCTGGGATGACATGCTTGACAAGCCACACTGCTTCATTAGAGACGGCTTGCACCTGTCACCCTTAGGCTTTCAGATACTGGCCAAGCCTTTTGCCACTCCCATAGTGCCTTTTTAGGCAAGGCTCAAAACACAAACCCACCTATGTAAATAGCACAAGTAACAAAAAACTGAGGGTAATGCTACTCAATGCCAGAAATCTAAACCTCAAAATGCACCCACTGAAGGCACTTCTCAGTATGGTGAAAATCGATATATGTGCAGCAACAGAAACCTGGTTTAAGGCTCCAGAGAGTACCCCAGCACTACCAGGCTACAACTCATACCATGCATTTTGGCCACAGAACCTGGACCGAAATACAAAAGGCAGGGGCATATCCATATTCATCAAGGATACCCACACCTCCAGGTTAGTGACACAGCACAATGCTTCAAAGATCATCCACGTGCAACTAACAACAGGCAAAACTGCAATTCAAATTGTAGCATGCTACATATCACCCACTATGTCCCAGGCCCCCCATTTCGCATTTCTGGAAACACTAGGAAACATAAAGGTCCTACCAGAAACCCTAATATTCAGTGATTTCAATTACCCAAACATTAACTGGGAGAACTACTCAAGTACTAATTCCCTTGTCCAACATTTTCTAGAATTTATAAACTCAAACACCCTGGATCAGCTGGTCAACACTCCCACCAGAGGTGACAACATATTGGACCTGGTTATCACCAACATGGGTGACCAGTGTTCCACACCAGAGGTCAACCCCTCACTGGTTAGGTCTGACCATAAACAAATCACTCTGGATATCCACATTCCGCCCCCACAAACAGTCAAGGAAACCACCATGAAAAACTTTTCAAAAGCAAACTTCACGTTACTTAAGACCAAGGTGGAAAGTTTCAAAGCCCCCATGCTTAAGGATAATGCTGTCCAAGCTGCAAAATCATTTACTAATGTATTTTACGGGCACCTACAAGAATGCATGGATCATGCTATCCCAAGCAAAACCAAGATTCACTCCTCCAAGAAAAGGAAACCAGTCTGGTGGACCCCGGCCATAAACAAGCTATACAATAGAAGGAGGAAACTAGTACAGAAAAGATTAAAATCACAAGAAGAGAAGACATCCATGATCAGTAACAGCAAGAAACTATGATCCCTCATAAAATCATCCAAGGCTAGCTTCGAAAGAAAAATTGCCAAGGACTGCAAAGATAATCACAAGGCATTCTTTAGCTATGTTAAGAATCTAAGTGGCAATGCTCAGATCTGCTTGGAGAATGCCACAAAATACACTGAACTGACTGATATCTCCAACATCCTGGCAAACAGATTCAGTGCAAACTTCACTCGCCTCTCACCCCCAAAAGGGCCCACAACCATACCAAAAGAATGTTCAGCCCCTGAAATCACAGGCACTCAGGTAAAAACAGCCTTCTCCAAAGCCAAAAACATAGCATCGATGGGACTGGATGGTGTCCCAAGCTGCATCCTACATGAGCTCAAAGATGAACTAACCCCTCACCTAAACACACTGTTCAAACTCAGCCTCTCCACAGGCTATGTACCCATAGAGTGGTGCACAGAAACAGTTATTCAGCTCTACAAAGGTGGAGCCACAACAGGCCCTGGGAATTGTCGCCCTATAAGCCTGACTAGCTTGGTCTGCAAGGCTATGGAGCACATCATCATGGAACTCATTAACAGAGACATTGGGAACCTCCAAACACTGGACCCTACCCAGTTCAGCTTTGTTAAGGGCAGATCATGCCTCCTAAACCTGGTGGACTTCTTTGAGACAATAACCAAGGCTATAGATGAGGGAAAGGTGATACACACAGCCTACCTAGACCTCGCAAAGGCCTTCGACACACTTCCCCATTCTGGTATTTTAGACAAGCTCACCAACCTGAACATACACCCCTATGTCACAAGATGGGTTGCCAACTGGCTCACGGACAGAACACACATGGTGAGAGTTGCAGGAGCTAGGTCTGACTCTAAACCAGTTACAAGTGGCATTCCCCAGGGCATTCCTAGGACCCCTCCTGTTCAGCATATACTTCTCAGAGGTACAGGCAAGCACAGGAGGACTATGGTTGACCAAGTTCACAGATGACTGCAAACTAGGGGTTATAATTGACTCTCGGGCTGAAACGGACATCCTCCAAAAGGGTCTCACTGAGATGGATACCTGGTGTCAAAATCATGGCCTCAAGCTAAATGCCAAAAAGTGCATAGTCATCCCCTTTGGAAAAAACAAAGTACCCACAAACTACCACATAGGTGGTAGTCCCCTAAATACGGAAGACATAATAAGGGATCTGGGGACCCAAGTAGATAGTAATCTCTCCTTTGATAATCACATTGCCAAAGTGGTTAGAAAATCCTTCTATGTGGCCCACCTAAACACAAAAGGGTCCACATCCAGATCAAAAGAGGTCATTGTGTCCCTCTACTCATCACTCATCAGACCCATCATAGAGTACAATGCCCCATTTGGGATGTACCTTACAAAACACCTGCAACAGCTGGAAAGACCACAGAAGTACCTCACCAAGAGGATCACTGGCCTAAAACAGATGCCCTATGCAGCTCGACTGAAGAAACTCCAGCTGTACTCGGTTGCATACCACCTACTCAGAGGTGATCTCTGCCTGACATACAAGGCCATGTGTCTTTCGGCTTTTCCTGGTTAGGGATCGCCACAGCTGAACTCCGGTCCGCTAATGACTGGCAGTAGATTTTTATGTGCCGAGTTGCCAGCTGTGACGCACAGCCTTCAACGAAGGTACGCCCATTCATGCATGTCTCCACACAGAAGACGCTCTAGCTGAGAGTTGAACAGGACAATGTCATACTGTGAGGCGACAATGCTACCGCAGCACCACCACAGCAGTCACATACAAGGCCATGTCCAACCCAGAATTGATGGACATGCTCCACCTAAAGAAAAGTATATCCCCTCGAGCAACACACTCCAGGGATCTAAACCTCACTAAAACAATAACTAGGATGTGCTGGAGGGATATATTCCTGTCTCAGAGACTTTCCATGCTTTGGAGCAAGATTCCAATCTACATTAGGCAGAGCTCCTCGCTAACACTCTTCAAAAGAAACCTTGATGAGTAGGTGGGAAACAGAAAGTTTACCCCGGGGATCACTTCAGTGGCTCTGCTGGACAGAGGCACAAGGAACTAATCTAAGGGGGCGGCAAAAGCCAACACATTCTGGCTAGGCTTATAAATGCCTTTGGGCAGATAGCCTAGTACCTACCTATGTAGCTATGAAGCTAAGAGTTATGCTTGGCTGAGTAGGCAGGAAGGGGTACTAAAAGGAAAGTGGTTGGGTATGTCACCTTTGCACCGAAGTCTCTTGTCTCAATACAGTCTGCGTATTACCAATGGTTTCACAGCACAGACTGAGTCTCAGACTAAATATGCTTCAGTATAGAAAGATCTTTTAGATGTTGTTTACAGATGTGACACATTCTATAACTACATTTATGGCAGATTAGGCAGTATGGAAATGGGTCATAAAAACCTACAGGGCATTTTTCTTAAGCCTCTATAGAAAGCACCATCACATCTTTAGAAAATGCTTTTCTTATTGCAGAGATTTGATTTGACAGGTGTGCATAAACCTGCATTAAGCAGAGTCTATTTTAAGGAGCATAGAGATTCTATTGGGGGAATATGTGTTGATCGATCAACTGCACTGTTATCAGGTACTGAACAATCAAAAAATAAGCTTAGAGGTAAGGTTTTTGCAAGGGGACAACCCACCCTACATCTCCCATGTGAGGCAATGCACCCCCTACCCCCAAACATAAATATACCTACTCAAGGTTGCATAACACTGGAGAAAAAGAAAACTCCACTGTCAGTGAAAGTTACTTTGCTCACTTGTATTTAATCATTCAGCACTCGGTAACAGTGCTATTGATCAAATGACAGGCACCCCATGAGAATATGACTTACAGGCACTGTCAATGTGTTTTTTCATACCAACAACTGAAGAAAGGTTGCATGAATTTGTACAGTGTACTGAAATAGATGCTGTGAAATTCAGACACTGGAAAATTTGATACATACAGGATTGATAAATGGAAAGTGAAAATATTCATTTCTTGTCTAAGTATACTACACATTTTTATGATGAATATATTTTCCATAAGCCCCATTTGCCAAAACCAAGAAAATAAAAGCACTCCATCAGTTATGTGATAGGATGCCAACCAAAATTCATGAGGCACACGTTGAGATAGACATGCAAAGAACAAACATGCAACACTACACTTGGGCATCTCATATTACATTAAACTGAATGATATTGAGTAATAGTTTCCACAAAAGTAAATGAGGGAATACTTACCATGAGATTCCAGACTGATCATGGAGCAAAATAGCTACCATTTTTCTTTTTATGTATATCATTATCTGAACATGACTATCATTTCATCCTGAGCTAAAACATACAAACACATTATCTAATTCAGTCAATCTGCTTCTTAAAGCAATTTTTTGATAGATGGGTTACAAGATATCTTTTATAACTAACAATATGCCACATTTCATAAGTCAGGAATTTCATAGCTTTTCACTATTCAAATGTATCACAGCAAATGCAACACATCCACAGTTAGGTAAGCAAAGAGTTACACAGACATACAATTAAAATTGGACTTGTTTAATCTGGCTAGTGGCATTCCTGTGAAACTGTTATTGTTGACTGGATAATTGGGCTGGTTTCTGTTCTCTGCCTTTAATAGCCAGAGTTTTAAATCAGATATACCTGTTTGCTGAAGCTGTCTAAGCTGCAGAGAGACTGACCTAGTGCCTGCTGTGATATTAGGAAAAGTGGATTAAGTACCTTGTTTTTGTTTTTTGCTGCTTATTTTTGCTAACCGCACTATTCTGAGCATTATTTATTAACTTTGCTACTTATCTTGAACTGCTTTTTAATTCTGATACTGTTTGCACATTAATTGATCATTTTTGTGTTTTTCAACTGTTCAATTGTTGAGGGCTATAAACCCAAGTGTGCTAGCTATTTTACTGCCTTAAAAGTGCTTGTATTACTGTATCTGTTCTAATTTTTGAAAAAAAAAAAAACGAAAAAAAAAACAAAAAAAAAATCAAAAAAATCCTATCTCTCTACTCGTTTCCTGCCATTCTATAACCAGTAGAGTCTGGCTTTCAGATTTTGCTGAATTCTGGGCAGGTTTATAGTTTCTGTGTTGCCCAGACCTTCCTAAGATAGAGGGAAACTTCTCTGTTCATCAGTGAGAGTGGTCAGCCTCGAGCAGCCTATCTGTCACTGGAGGAGTGGTTTCAGCTCAGAATCAATAGTTTTACTGGCCATTTTGGGATATTTCTATCCCTTTCATCTTTCTGTTTTAAAACCCATGTTTGCCCGGTTTTGTGCTCTGCTTTTGTGCCAGAAAGTCTGCTATTCAAATTTTCCCTTAACAACCAGCCAGTTTTCTAGTTTAGCACTGAAAACTGTTTCTTTGTGCTCAGCACTTGTCCAAAACTCATTGCACGCATTAAATAATCAACAAAGTACTGCAGCACTCAACTTTCCTCACTTATCAAGAGGAAAACAGTTTTTAGTACTTAAATTAATAAGCACTAACCAAGTATGTCTAAGGGTCAGCTCCCTGTGTTTTCTCCTGTCCACCTTATGAATTGGGGAATCTTGGGGCAATGTAGCAATTGCGTCATGTACACTGACAACCCTCTTCTCGTAACACCCAACACTACAACCTGTGAAAGATGCACTTATATAGCCAAACTGGAAGCCAAGTTCTTTTCAGCCAAGACTGAACTAATCAGTCAAGAGGAGAAGGTAAGCACCACACCGCACTCAACACATAGTCCATCAAAGCCTCCACCACCCAAACTCACACATAGTAGCACAAAACACACTCCTACATTCATGGAGGTTCTCAATAAAAATCTGTCCAAACAAAAGAGACCTCCAAAGCTGAAATGCAAGCAACCACCACCCCCCAACACTACTCAAATGACACATAGCCTACAAAATCAGTGTGCCACTCACCCTCAGCCCATAAGGTAAAACAACGTACCTAACACACTAGTCATAGGTGACTCTATAGTCAGCACACTGATGTCCCTCTCACCAGGCTAAACAAGGAGAAAGTTACTGTCAGCTGCCTGTTGGGTGCCAGGATCTGCCATACAACACACATACTCAGGTCACTCCACAACAAGTACAAATATGACTCTGTCATTGTCCATGTTGAAGTGAATGACCTGAGATGTACCTCCCTGGACTACATGAAGAGACATGGAGGAGCTGTCTGACCATGTGGCCCAGGCAGGTATGACACTAGCCCTGAGAAGCATCCTGCCATCATCCAAAATGATACCACAGAACAAGGACAAAATGATTGACTTCAACAATTGGCTAAGCTTCTGGTGTCATTCTAAGGGGATCCAGTATCTGTCTGCCTTGGATGACATGATTGACAGGCCATGATGCTTTGCCAGAGATTGCCTGCACCTGTCACCTCTGGGATTCCCGATACTGGCTAAGGCTCTTGCAGTACCTATGGTGCCTTTTTTAGGCAAGGCTCAAATGTCAAATGCACCACCATGGTAGATACAAACAAGCAAAATCTAAGGGTAATGCTACTCAATGCTAGAAGTCTAAACCTCAAAATGCACTCACTTGAGGCACTCCTTAAGATGGAGAACATCGAAATCTGTACAGTGACAGTGACCTGGTTTAAGCCTCCAGAGAGCACCCCTGCATTACCAGGCTACAATTCTTACCACACCTTTTAACCACCTAACATGGACCGAAACACTAAAGGAGGAGGTGTGTCCATATTCAACAAGGATATCCACACCTCCAGGCTAGTTGCTCAACATAATGCATCCAAAATTATCCAAGTACAATTAACACTGGGCAAGACTGCAATTCAGGTTGTAGCTTGTTACAGATTCCCCGCCATGTCCCAGGACACCCACTCCATGTTTCTCGATATACTAGATAATATTAAGGTACAGCCCAATACCCTAATATTGGAAGATTTCAACTACCTCACCATCAACTGGGAAAACTACTCATGTACTAACTCATTTGCTCAATGTTTTCTGGAATTCATCAATTCCAATGCCCTGGATCAGCTTGTTCATAACACCACCATGGGCAGCAACATCCTGGACCTGGTCATTACCAATATAGGTAACAGATGCTCCATGCCAGAGGTCAACTCCTTGCTGGTCAGATCCAACCACAAGCTAATCACCCTAGACATCCATATCCCGCCCCCACCCCCCATTAAGGAAACCACCGTAAAAAACTTCTCCAAAGCCAACTTTATGCTTCTTAAGACAGAAGTGGCTAACTTCACAATACCCATACTGACGGAAAATAGAGGCACGACTGCTGAATCATATACAAATGCACTGTATAAGCACATAAACAAGTGCATGGACTGAGCCATCTCAAACAGAACCAAGACACTATCCTCCAAAAAATGGAAGCAAATCTGGTGGTCCCCTGCCATAAACAAACTCTACAACAGAAGGAAGAAACTATTGCAAAAAAGAGTAAAATTCCATGATTGCAGGAACTCCCTGGTCAGCCTCAGTAAGAAGCTGAGATCCCTCATAAAATCCTCCAAAGCTAGTTACAAAAATAAAATTGCCATGGTTTCTAAAGACAACCACAATGCATTCTACAGCTATGTCAAGAATCTCAATGTCAACACTCAGATCTGCTCTGAGCTACAGCACAATGGCACTAGATTTACTGAAACAACTGATCTTCCCAACATCCTGGCAGATAGGTTCAGTGCAAACTTTGAACCCCTCCTCACCCCCCCATAGGGCCCATCTCCATACTGGAAAATTGCAAAGCCCCTATAGTCATGGACGCATAAGTAAAGACCGCACTCTCCAAAGCCAAGAGCACAGCATCCATGGGACCAGACAAAATCCCAGGCTGTGTTCTGCACAAATTACAGAGTGAACTGTCACCCTTCCTAAGTACCATGTTCAACTACGGCCTCACTTCAGGCTTTGTGCCTATGGAATGGGACATAGCGACGGTTATCCCACTCCACAA
>NC_056731.1:727571255-727603755 GCF_019279795.1 Protopterus annectens
ACATTGATTCTGTACATAATTGTTTTTATTAATGTTTCTTCAAACTGAGGAACAAACTTATTCCAAAACAGTACCTTGGAACCTACTACTGTCCCCATGGTGAGATTTATTCAAATGTACAGTTATAGAACTGTCTTCTTTATTATAAGTAATATGTCTCATATGTTCTAACAGCCTAGTTTTAAAATATGTGTTACTCTCTCCCACATAACATATGTTACAAGGGCATCTAAGAGCATTCTCCACACACCAACCTTTTGAATGTACAGACTCCAACATATTTTCCAGCCTTTCCCCTCAGCAGGAGTCACCTATGTATGTGTGCCATTGTCCAGATGTCCTGCTATAACAGGTTCAGAAGTATGATTGACCAGCAAGACTGTAAATACAGTGTGCCATACTAACATACAACAGAAATGTATACCATGTATCCCCTGAGCACATGTATGTATGTGTATGTTCAGCTGGAAGGCACAAAACTAATAACATGGGTTTCAAACAGTTAGGTACATAGGATGTACATGTTGCACATGTGTGTAATAGTGTCAGTGAATACAGCAGACATAAATGTCTACAGCTACTGGTTGTTGCATTGCCCTGACGACACTGATATGGGTACTAGAGTAGGCATGATTATCAGGTATTAATCGGAGAAGTGTCCAACTGTGTTATGACCCTCTGTCCATGCCTGCCACTAACAGCTATATCAACACCTATATACAGTGGATATCACACGTGTACACACCCCTGTTGGAATGCCAGGTTTGTTTGCTGTATGACAATGAGACCCCAGAAAATCATTTAATGTTTCTCATTTTGAATGTGACCCCTAACCTGTACAATTCCATTTAAAAACAAACAAAGGTATTTCTAGGAAGGTGAGAAACTATTGCCAAGTGAAAATGTGCCATGATGTCAGAGTCCAAACCAAGATGAATGAATGCTGTAACCATCTCAAGAGATGCATGTACAACATATCAGTTTAAGGGTGTGCACACTCATTCAACTGGCTTATTATACTGATTATTATTTGCATATGTTTTCACAGACCTGATTGTTACATTTTCAATTGAATCATACAGGCTGTAGGTAACACTACAGGTGGGAATTGTTATGAAATTAGTTATTGTGGTGTCATGTTCCAATTGCACAAATACCAGGCAATGTATCAGGGATGTTTACCCTTTATATCCACCGTAGCTATATGGACACAGCAGTACCTGACCTGTATATCCAGCCTCCACCAAGGTAGGGTAATTTCCTTTGGTGGAGACCAGCAATGCACACACTACATAATAGGTTGCTATATTGACTGTACAGGGACACATAGGTGCAGGCAACAACTTGGAAACAAGTCTACCTCTATCTGAGCAAGCATGGAAGTTCACAGGTGACTTCCTGTAAGGCTGACTATGACTACAAATCAGACATACCCACACCACCAATGACAATTGCAACAGTGTCTCCAAGTATGTTGTCAGTCTCAGAGACAACAACACAATTCCCTCTCTACTGGGGGTAAAGCACACCTCATACACATATGTTATGGATATAGGCAACCTGCATCAGACAGGTTAGGTTGAAACATTGCCACCCTGTCCACCCCAGTTGTATAGGGGGATATGCACATTAACCAGACTCCTCCCCTCAGCAATGATGAGCATGCACATATTGCCTACCAATGGCAGCAGCAGCAAATCTCCATGGGTTATAATAACATCCCTGTCTGCCTCCTACATGAACTCAGGCATGTGCTCACAGCTCCATCACACACCACAGCCAAACACGGACCTGCCACCATCCACACACCATCCACATGGAAAATGGCCACTGTCATTCCTCTATACAGAAATGAATGCAGAATAGAAGATTATGCAATTAAGTATCCAACATTGGGAGGAATAAGATATCTCAGGGCCAGGAGTGTAAGGCAAACTGCAATAGCCATGATATTGTGAAGGATTATGGTGTAGTTTGTAGTATTTGCAAGTAATATCTACTGTTGATGTGCAATTTGGCAACTGTATGAGGTCATGTGACCTTTTTTTCCTGTTTATGTCTGACAGGTAACATGCACAGGGCTCGCCTACCAGCATTCTCTGTTGGGGAGACTGACATCATCACCCAATATGTGATCAAACGTTATGCCCTTTTGTTTTGGACAGAGAGCACAAGATGTGTGGGAGAGGACTGCCCTGTGGAATGATATGGTTCACAGGGTAAATGATACCAGCCTGCACAGCAGAACATATGAGCAGGTGCAGCATCGCACCACTGACCTCATCCGCCATGCCCGTCAATGGGCTGCTGCTGTAGCGTGGAACCAGCTAGCCATAGGTGGGGCCCAGCCATCCAGCCTCCACTGACACCCACCGAGGAGCTCCTCGCCAACCTTGGGGCACCCGTCCAACACACAAGCTATAAAGCTGAGGAAAGCATTGTGGAGGTGGGTTGCACCTACACACTGGACAAGGACCAGGCAGGTAAGGCCCCAGTGCACATTGCTAGAACACTGTTGCTTATCCATTTCTATCTGTATACTTTCTACATGCATATATCAGATGCGATAGTAGGTCTTGCTGGTGTTTAGTAATGCACAAATGTGTACATATATGGTGTTGACCACCATATTTTGTAGTACTGGGGGTTGTACTGTTAATGTGCTGAAATGCTGCTTCCACCCTGTACCAAGGCCACATCAGTGGCTACTGACATTGCCTCTCTCCCACAACTATTTAGGTCCATCTGGTATACAGCTGGGACAGCAGCCTGTAGCTGGTGAGTTTGGAATTGTTTTGTTGAGGTTTGCCAATACACCAGCCATGTTAACCCTGTGCTATTTGCCATGCACACATTTATCACACCTACCCATAATGCATGATGTACATGTTCAGTGGTCACCACTGGGGGATATCTGATGTGCATTCAACATTCCTGTAGCATACCTCATAACTTGTCAGTGCCAAGACATCTGGACAGGAGCCAGCAAAATGGGCTGGACAAACGGCCTAAGGTAGGAACATGTGTGACACATTAGTGGTATACAGTGTATATAAATTGTGTACACACCACTGTTAAGATGCAAGGTGTTCCTGTTACATACAAATTAGGACCACAATACATCAGACCACACCTCCCCCAGCCTTTAATGTGACCCATAACATGAACAGTTCACTAGTAAAACCAAGCATCTAGACTCATGTATTGCACCTACAAGGCTGGTCACCTGTGAGGGTGGCAGACATTGTATCAACATGATGTTTCAGTCAGGTATAATACCTCATGCAGCCATATGTGTCAGTACACTCACTGTAGCCTATTTGGCTACAATATTGCATACATGGGCATAGTTAAGGCATACAGACCACTTCTGACCACATATAGGTTGCGAACATCTGGATATTCCAGACACATCTGTACAGAGGACTGTACAATGGTTTAACTTGCTGTATGTGAGGCAGATGCTGTTACCACATTATATAAAGTAATGGCAGCAGGAGGTGGTCACCAGCCATGTATGGTACACACATCAAAATGGTATAAGCCACACAAGATATGATCCTCACACACAAACAGTTGCCAGTATTGGGATTAGAACTCCTGCCTATCTAGTTATTTTTACTATAGTCTTACACAGTTATCAGACATGCCACAGAGCTTAAACATTTTCACTTACTCCAAATGTACTTTTAAGCTGGATGACATCAACAGGACTACTAAACTGGAGTGAGGGGAAGTGTAAAGGGTAGCACACAGGTCAAAATGGTGTAACCTACACACTACATGATTTTCACACAAACACACACACACATCCAAATAGTTACCAGTAGGGAGATTAGAGCTCCTGTGCACTACATAGCTTACTGAATTTTCACATGGCCAAAGCTGCTGATAACTGCACAGCTGAGGTAAAATATTACAGGTGGCAGAAAGTCTGCCTTCAATTCCACCCTTAATTTGTGCTAGTTCTTTCTGTCTTGCACTTCAAATAGCATTATGGCTTGGCACTTCACTAGGATATTGTATCAATAAGTGCGGCACACCTGGGAGCCGTCGGCAATACTTGTTCATCACAGACGTAGCCCCAGTGCTTGCTAGTTATGTCCACCCCTCCTGGCATGACTGAAGGGCAGTTTTCTGTGCTTTCACCCATTAACCTGGTGCACTTGTCCATTCTGAGGCACTGTTGCAACTGCCTCATGTACACAGACATCCCTCCCCTGTAAACTCCAAACACTCAGACCTGTGAGAGTTACCCATATATCACCCAGTGTGGACATATGCACTCTACAGCAAAGACTGGACTAGCAGGTTAAGAGTATAAGATCAATCTGCATCACATCATGTGGAACACATAGCTCACTATGACACCCACTTTGACAGCCATGACATACAGTGAAAAGCCACACACCCACCTTCACAGAGGCACACAATGCACATTTACCCAAACAGCAGAGACCAGCAAGACAGACACCCCCTCAGACACCTCAACATGGCACATGCCAAGGGACACATATTTAACCTACACAGTGTGTCCCTCAACCTAAGCTCCTAAGGCTAACCACCTTGCACAATACAGTGATCATGGGTAAATCAGTACTCAGGCACACACCTATCCCACTGACTAAGTTGAATATGGAGCAGGTAACAGTCAAATATCTATCACATGCCAGCATCTAACACATGACACAGCCAGTCATGGCACTCCACAACAACTATGAGTATCACTGTTTATTCATGTGGGTGTGAATGACCTGGGACAAACCTCCCTGGGCAAGAGACATGGTTGAACTCTCTGATTATGTGGTCCAGGTAGATGTGACAGTATCCCTGAGCAGTATATTGCCATCACCCAGAATGATTCCGTGGTACTATCAACAGATGATTGACTGCAACATTGCCTTATTTTTGTGTCATTCTCAGGGGATCCTGTATCTCTCTGCTTGGGATGACATGATTGACAAAATTCAATGACTTGCCACAGATGCCCTACATCTGTCAGCGCTGGGTTTCCAGGTACTGGCTAAGTGACTTGCCACCCCTATAATGCCTTATTAGGCAGTGTTCCTAATGTAATTACCACCATAACAAGCTTTACCCTCAAAACAGTTTCCACCACTTAAATCAAAAGCATGCTCTTCAAACTAAAAACCTCATCAACAGCAGCCGACCTACTCCCCAGCTATTTCTTGAAACTCACCGCAGATGTTATTGCTATCCCAGTCTCCACTCTCATAAACAGAACAATTGTTGAAAACTATGTGCCCAAACTCTGGAAAATACCTTATGTTACACCCATACATAAAGGCAGGGCCTCCACTGAACTTAATAACTACAGACCCATTGCTTTACTCTCCCCCTGGCCAAAATCCTAGAAAAATGCATCCATACCCAGATGCTAAACTATCTCCTAGACAGCAGCATCCTGTCACCTACTCAGCATGGTTTCAGACCTGCCCATAGTACCACTACAGCCCTTCTCTGCATCACAGACACAGTAAACCATCTGAAAAATGAAGGCCTACAAGTGTCAAATCTTTTTTTGGATATGTCCAAAGCATTTGGTACAGTCTCACATCAAATCCTGCTAAACAAACTAAACCAATATCATCTATCAAATTCCAGTCTTAGCTGGTTCCAAAGCTAGAAATTTGTAAAAAAGCACCAAGTAACAAAAAGCACAAAAATGGAGCAGGATACAGGAATAAATAAAATTTATTAAGGGCTTTCGTTAAATATTAGGATTGACTTCTTCAGAATACCCGAAAGTCAGCAAGACCATCCTTTTATACATACAACAATTAAGCCATTGATTGAATGCAATTGAATAATTAAGCACACAAATGTTTAAAGACATAGACTCCCTTGTTTTCATTTGTATGCTTAATTATTCAATTGCATTCAATCAATGGCTTAATTGTTGTATGTATAAAAGGATGGTCTTGCTGACTGTCGGGTATTCTGAAGAAGTCAATCCTAATATTTGACGAAAGCGCTTAATAAATTTTATTTATTCCTGTATCCTGCTCCATTTTTGTGCTTTTTGTTACCTGGTTCCAAAGCTACTTAACTGACAGGTACCAAGCTGTGAAATGGGAAAATTCTCTCTCTTCTCAGCTGCCCATAACTATAGGAGTCCTACAGGGTTCAATCTTAGGACCACTACTATTCACAGTCTTCACAAATGACCTCCATACCTCCACACAGCATGCATCTATAATTCAGTATGCAGATGGCACTACCTTAATCTGTGCTGCACAAACCATTCCCACCCTCCTACAAGCAACTCAAATAGCATTCTCTGATGTTGAAAACTACCTTACCAAAGCCCAACTTATCCTCAATCCAAAGAAAACTCAGCTTATGATTATAACCAGTTCTAACAAAAACACTAACAGTCAATTCACTATCTACTCCACAAATGCTACTCCAATTGCTCCAGTGGCACAGGCTAAGCTATTGGGAATAACCATAGACTCCCACCTAAAATTTGATAGTCATCTCAACTTAACTATTAAAAAAGTACATGCCAAACTGGGGTCACTCTACCGTATCAAACCATTTCTTACCAACAACACAAGATCAGCCATTGCTCACTCCCATCTTCTATCCACCCTACTCTATGCATCTTCCATTTTGACTATTCTCAACAAAACTGAACTAAGCAAAATGGAAGCCTGCTATAACAGAATTGCCCGCTTTGCTGCAAATTGCTCATATAGAACTCATCACTGTACTGCTTTGAGACAGCTCCACTGGCTTGAATTGCCCAACCTCCTAACCTACAATCAGCTCTGCCTCTGTCATTCTATCTATTACCTCCCCAATAAGTGTTCTGCCCTCTAAAATCTAGTACAACATCACTCAGACAAAAGGCCTCTTAGATCATCAAGCAAACTAGTACTAGAAGTCACCAACAGCTACAATAGCTTTGGAGATGCACTATATAGTAGTTCAATGGCTAAAAAATGGAACTCTGTCCCTACTAGCATTCAAAACACATCATCCAAAGCCTCCTTTAAAGACCTCATCAGGCAGCATCTCAAGCAAAGTTGGCAGTACCATGATTGCTCCCCAGGCTAGTGAAAGCGGATAACATATACATACTAAATCTAGAACACTTGATAATAGTTTTCAATCTTACTCACAAACACTGGCTAATCTACAGTGTATGTACTGTACCTGTGTACTATGTATGTATTCTACCTATGTTCCAAATTTCAGCTGTACATCACAAATAGATTAATTACCTTTATTTTTAAAATTAATATTCTTTTGTTTGTTCTCTCCACTGTAACTGTTTATGTGCTGCATACCACTGTAAAACATGTCTCTTGTAATTTGTGTGTATACTGATCATGTCTAAATAACTAAATGTGTCTGTAATTTTTCTTTGTGGAGCTTTTCTCCCCAGGCCTCTGCTGAAAAAGGGCCTTTTCGGCTCAGTCAGACACCCCCGGTTAACAAATGTAAAATAAATAAATAAAATAAAAATAACAGCTAGACATGTATGCAATCTGACGGTCATGCTGCTTAACAATAGACATCTAACTGTCAGGATGCAGTCACTCAAAGCACTTGTTCGAGTGGAGGACATTAACATTTCTGCTGTAATGGAGAGGTGGTTCACAGCAGCAGACAGCAGCCCTGCAGTATCAGGCTATAACACATTCCACAGCTTTCATCCCCCAAACATGGACCACACCTCCACAGGTGGTGTTGCCTCCATATTCATTATGGATAGGAACACCTCCAGACTAGTATCCCAGCATAATGCATTGGAGATACTTCCAGTACAGCTGCCTTGGGATAATAGTGCAATCCAGACCATAGCCTGTTATGGGTCCGCATCTATGTCCCTAGACTGTCAATGCACATTACTCAACACCCTGCCATCTACGATGGTCCAATGCAATACTGACATAGTATGAGACTTCAACTACCTCTCCATCACCTGAGGAAAGTAGCCAAGTGCCAGTACAGTGGCCCTGACAGTTCCTGGAATTCATCATTTCCAATTCCCTTGAATGGCACATACTGAGCCCTGGTAGAGGCTGCCACAAACTTGACCTGTGTTGATTACTTAAATATGGGACTGTTGCTCATCCACTAGTGTTAAGTTTCAAACCCTGACCTGTCTATGTACTGCTACTGCAGTTTTACACATTTATCGCACACACAACAGAGCTTATAGGATGGATGTTGTCCCAAGGTACTTCTAAGGTGAGGGACATCACCAACCCTCGTAAATAATGGCATTGGGTGATGTAGTGGGTGAGAGATTTCATAAAATACTTTATCCTACACACACATTTACATTTGCCAAGGTGAGTTTTAAACCACTATCTACCTATCGTTTCAGACCTCTATGTTACGCATTTGCCACACACACACACAACTGAGCTTAAATGGTTTAGGGTTGCCAAAAGGTACTTCTAAGGTGAATGATATCTGCAGGACTGCTAAAATAGGGCACTGAGAAGTGTATAGTGGGTGTAAATGTGGCCAAAATCTTTAAGGTACAAACACATATAAATGGATATATATGTACACACACTTGCCAGCAATGAGATTCAAACCCCTAGCTATGTAGTTATCGCTACTACATTATTACACATTTATCACATGCACACAAAAATTATAGGTAGAACAGCATCCAAACATCCCTCTATGGTGAGTGACATCAGCAGCCGTTGTAAATTATTAAGCTTTGAAATGCACAGGCTGTGTATGGACACAAAATAATTCAGCCTACAGATATAGACACACTCACACAAACAGACACACTTTTGCAATTGCCGGAACTGAGATTAAAACTCCTACTTAAGTAGTGTTTTGCACTGCAGTATCACATAGTTATCATGAGTGCCACAGAACTGATATGTTAGAGATCTGTCCAAAGGTATCTTTAAAGGTGAGGGACATCAGCAGCAGTGCTAAAGGAGGGGTAAGGGAAGTGTAGTGAGTGTGAATGGCCTCAAAATCATGACTTTGCAAAGACACACACTCTTTCACACAATCACACACATTTTCACAGTTGCCAGAATGGGGATTAGAAATCCTACATAACTAGTTTGCTATACTATAGTACCACAAAGTTATCGCAAGTGCCACAAAGATTATATGTTGGAGAGCTGTCCAAAGGTATATTTGAAGGTGAGTGACATCAGCAGCAGTGCTAAAGGAGGGCAATGGGAAGTGTAATGAGTGTGAATGGCCTCATACTCAGTCATCTAGAAATACACACACACACACACTCACACACAACTTTACACTTGACAGGACTGCGATTACAAATGCTTAATGAATGCTTATTTGTACTATAGTGTTACACAGTTATCACAAGCACCACTGAGACTATAGAGCTAAGGGCTAACAAAAGGCGTTTCTACAGTGAATTACATCAGCACATCATGTGATATAGGTCAATGGGATGTGTACTGGGTGGGAAAGGCCTCATAATGGGATTATCTCTGTTGCTGTCTGTCTCTCTCTTCCCCACGTCTGTGTGTATATGTTTAACATATTATATTATGTTGGCCTTAGATATGTGAGAGTATTCCTATCGTGTGTGTGTGTGTGTGTGTGTGTGTGTGTGTGTGTGTGTGTGTGGTACAAATGGTGTATAATTTGGTGTGTGTGTGCACAGACAGCTGCAAATAACAGATATCTGTAGTCCACTGTGATGTCAGACATGGGCTTCATTTCGCTAAGTGTAGGAGCATGCCCAGTATAACCTTCTATACTGAGTGTGTGAAACCATTCCAGGGAGGGTTGTACTCCAGTTCAGGGTTTTGTGTGCTACAGCTACACCTAGCAACCTGTTTCTGCAGGATATCTGTAGATAGGTTGCCAATATGGAGACACAATGGGCATAACATACGCGGGATACTGTAACTATTGCTGTCTGTGCTGCGTGTGTAACATGGCTGGTTGTAGCATAGATTTTCTGAGATATACTGTTTTACAGTGTGATGCATCATATCATCAACTACTCACTCATGTCACTCAACTTTGCTCACAGTTATTTACCAGGGAAAAACAAGATGAATGAAGCTGAGACCAATATTCTGAGGCATAGACTACACATTCTGGCACACTCCTGCCATTGTGGAGGGGAAGCTACAGAAAATAGACTGCTGGTTCTGTGTAAATGGTCCAGCACCTTGGTAGTATGCTGGCTGGGGATCACCTTCTTGTTCTTTTCTCAACTTAACAGAATGGCCATATCCTGCTGGGGCCATACCTCTCAGCTGTACAGATACACCCAGGTTATCCAGAGGCAGAACTCATATATCTGGGCAGTTTACATTCACATTGCGGTTTACAAGCAGTTTTGTGGCTATTCATTCATGGGTTTGCAGTCAGGGAGTAGTATGGGCAGACATTAGAGCTTCAGACTTCACACACTCCATGGCATCCATGCTTCTACACCCCCGTCTGTTATTCTCTCCTCTTCCTAACATTGTGAAAGCAATATCTCAGAGGTATCCCTATAGTTGGGCCTGTATCCCAGTAGTATTTATGACCTGGGGCACAGTTCATGCAGTAGGACATGGAGAGGCATGCTATTGGCATTTGTCAGCATGGCCTTATATTTGTTTTCTGTTTACTGTGTTAGGTTGTTAGTTAGGACACCCTGACATTCCATACATTGGCACTATGGATGAGGCATGGGCCTTTGCCAGAGGACTGTAGGCCATTTGAGAGTGCTGCAGGCCATCTGTAGCAGGCCAGAGCATTCTGTTACTCATACGTTCCCAGGCTGCAAGCCAGTGGATTACCCTGGGGTGACAGTGGTAAGTGGTTGAGGTGTTCCTGTCATTCCTTCCTGTTCATACTGATCCACGAGTCTGGATGTGGGCAGGTTGCTGCTTACAGCTAGGGACACACCTGTATGGGACACCTATTCAGTATACAGCATCATGTATGTATTCCCATAAAAAGATGGCATCATGTTGTACTCATTCCCTACAGCAAGGATATGACCTGTGAAAAACCTGTGGCTGATGGTGGAGTGAGCTGAGTGCATGTGTAATATGGGAGCTACTGGCACCTGACTGATAGATATACCTGGGACATTCCCCTTATGCTGTCTTGTGTGTGGACAAGGGCAGCCTGTCATTACTTTATAACTGTACCTTTTGTGGTCTACCAGTGATTGGCCAGACTAGCAGTATTCCATACTAGAGGGACAACTAATGTGATGTTAACCTCTATGTATAATTCCAAAGGTGTGTGCAGTTGACAGTTATTTTATATGCACTTTGTTTAGGATACTTCCACCTGTGTACAGTTTCTATGTATGGGCCCCCATTCACGGCATGTCCAGCTTTCCAACGGTGACAGATATTGACTTCTGGACAGTGATTATGTACAACTGCTGACATGGGTGCAGCTGAGAAGCAGTGTGGCTGGCACTGCAGTTGTTTGAACATGGCCCTGTTGACCACAGTACTGTACCTAGGCCACTGAGACACAACCATCCAGGCCTATATGCTGACCACTTCTAGACAATATTAAACACACATCAAACTTACCATACTGACCCCTGCATATTGTACACATGCAGCAATCTATCATGTAGATTGAGACAGCTCTGGCAATCTGTGCTCCATTGATATTACTTCTCAAACTTACATATTACTGCATTTCTACATGGGATTGTGGGGTGGGTGTGCACACCTGAAGACTTTAAACATTTCCATTGACTGTACTGGTATTTCAGTTACTTTGCTGGCTTCCATTTCACATTGCATTGTGATCTATCCTGCAGAAAGGAGGTATATCAGTAGAGAACACGTTAGATTTTAATGGCATAAATTTCAGTTTCAGACTTGTTACCCTTCATAACTAAAATTCAACTGCCATACCTGTTGTATTATGTCTATGTAGGTCTGGTGGGGGGCTGTTCACCATTGCCATCATTTGGAGGCCTTAGCCCAGCCTTCCTTTATGGTCATCTATACCTGTCCTGCTGAGTGAGGCTGGTGGTGGGTATGTGACTCTCACTGACATCCATGATTGTGGCCTATGGGCACCCACAGTTATTTTGGCCACCACATGTACTGTGGTGGGAGTTGTCACCTTGTTTAGTACTGCCTAGTATGTTGACACCAGTATTTGTTATGAATTTCCTGCTGTCCCATATAGCTGTCAGCTGTCTGCTGCTATCCCATTCAGCCACCCAATTCCCTTGAATGCTTGCATCCATACCATGCATATAACTGACAGAGCATGCTACTCCATTCACTATTGATAGAAGAGTAACTTACCTTGTTTCTGGGCCAGTATTGAGTACGGTACTGGAGGGCTGACTATGTCAGATGCATGTAGTACACCCCCTAAACATGGTAAAGCACAGGTAGTGTCATGTTTGGCATCCATTTTACTGTATATATGAGTCAGAGAGAGCTTTCGGTCCCTGGGTCCCTACAATATCTGTGTGTGTGCTATGAGTTGCCTCTTTGCCAAAGACAGGGCATACTGGGCACACTTCCATCTGCCTATAGGGGCAGGCTCAGGAAGTTCCTCCTCCAATTTCTCTGTGCCTGTATTGGCCTTAACAGTGGTGGGGGGCTGTGTGGCCCCTCCCCATGTTGTTCCTGCTGCAGCTGTTTCCACAGGATCATATTGTGCAGCATGGCACATACTTCAAACATTTGTCCACATGTAGCTGGGGAGTTCTGCAAGGCTCCACTGGATATGTCAAGGCAGCGGAACTGACTTGAGCATCCCAAACACATGTGCTACAATGATCCTGGTTTGTGCGTGTGACTCATTATGGAGTTCTTGTTTGGGTGTGTGTGCATTTCTGATGGGTGCCATCAGCCACGGCTCCAGTGTATAGCCATCATCCCCCACTAGATGGCCATATGGGATGTCCCCCTCTGGCAAACCCCTGATACAGCTGTGAGGAATCCCAGATGTGGGAGTCGTGATAGTTTCTGTGGCTGCCAGCACACACTTGCATGATAATGCCCTGGGCATCACACTCAACCTGGCAGTTGATGGAGGGGAAGCCCTTGTGTTTTATGTAGACCCTACCCCACTCGCCAGGTGGTGCTTTGATGCAGATGTGCATGCAGTCTATATCACCAACTACCTCAGGGTATTCTGCTATACGGTGAAAGAGACACATACTTCTGGTCAACTCCTTATGGGTGTTGGGAAAATATATGTGCTCATTGGCATGTGGTGCTATGGCATCCAGGAACTGGTGGAGCACCCTGGATGCTGATGCCTGTGAGACTCCCATGATATCGCCATTTGGTCTTTGGAAGGTACCTGTGGCTAGTATTCTTGAGCATACACATACCTTGGTATCCACTGGGATGGGTTCCCCTCTGTTACTTCTTTGTGTGAGGCATGGCTGGCACAGCTTGATGATTTGCTGTAGAATGTCCCTGTCCACCGTATAGTGCTCCACTATCTCCAGCTCATGTAGGCCATGGTATGTTACCCTGGGTCTGTACACTTTTCTCCTCCTCCTCACTGTGGGTCAGTTGTCAGCATTCTCCTCCTCACCACCCTCAGCCTCTAGCACATATTGATAGAGTAAAGTGCAGCCTCTAACATTTTTAGTTAGTTTTGCCAGTTAAAAATTCCCCCATCTGTGTACACCGGTGGTGTAGAGTTTGTGGGAAAAATCAGTCTGAAAGGTGTTTGCATAGTTTATAATGCTGTTCTGGGCTGTTTCCTGTGTAATCGGCTGATTCTGATACATTCCACCTGCTAGCTATGCTATTTCTCCTTGAGTGCTTTCCTACTGCTATTTCCCCTTACCAGTTTCCTCCTAGTTTAAGCCCCGAGGTGCACCGCACATTCACATTGCTCAAATGTAAACACTGCTGCTGTTTCCTGTTTTTTTTTAGATTAAAACCCAGTGCGTGCTGCACACACCTGTTTAAGCAATGTAAACAGTGCTAACACATCCCCTTCTTTAGCTGTGCTTAGCTAAGGGTAAACATGGGCCACTAAGCTCCAGTGTGCTTACAGTAGGCATTACACACACCCTTTTCCTTTTAGTTGCTCCTGCTGCCTACATGATCTTGTTCTAGTACCTACACAGTAAGGTGCAGTGTGTGGATATAGAATATTTTGTGATTCAGTAACATTCCCCTCATTTCCATACCCCATCATGTAGGTCATTAGTTACTGCACTAAAACGGACCCTTTCCCCATGCTCCCTGGTATTGTTTACATACACTATAATGGCAAAATGCAGATTTAACTTAAACTGCTTAAATGGCCAAGATCATAAAAATGAAAAAGTTTTTCATGCCAATGGCCTTATATTTGGCCATTGGCATGAATAATGAACATTTTTCATGAGCTGTCATGCCTCCTTTTTGTCATTTGCAGAATGTACTCGATTATTAACCAAATACCTTTCTGCACTGACACTGTTCTAACATGGAGTTTGGGCAGCTTGGTGAATAGCTAAATCACCTCATTTGCATGGTTTTCACCAGCAAATTAGGTGATTTGCATGCTGCATGGTTTTCCATGCTAGAACAGTGTAGGGCTGCTCGTGCATGTGAAAACGGTCCTGTCCTGAATCGCTTGGTGGCCATTTTCCATCCAGGAGCAGCTACATTGTTCCTGCATGGAAAAAATGGCTTCCTGAATCACAGGGACTGTGTTAGAGGCAAGGGAGCTTGATTTGCAAATTTTTCTTAGAGCCAACCAGCTCTCAGGTCTTAATGAGTCTATCAATATTAAATGTCTTCTTAAATTAAAGTTGTTAAAATAAAAAGTAAGTAAACATTTTTGATATTTAATATTTACATGAATATGTATTTATATGTATTTATTTACATTTGGGTGTTTTATTGATGACTTTTTCTTATTGCAGAGGGGGGTTGATTGTTAAGTTTCTTTTCTTATGTGAATTCTGTTAGTGATTTTTTAAAAGCTTACTTTTAAATTTGATTTTGATAGGTTGCAGTTTTTTCGATGTTGAAGTTTTTAAATACTCTTGTAAATTAAATACTAAGATATTTAAGAAAGAACTGCAAAGTAATGCTTATTTAAAATTTAATAGTATACATCCAACTTTTATAAAACAAAATATTGTGAAAGGTCATTTAACAAGGGTGGGCAACTTAACAGATAATGATGAGATGTTTTTAAAGTAAGCCAGGTTGTTAAGTTGTAAGTTTACTACTAGGGGGTAGCCTAATAATTTAGTTGAAAGTAAGTATAATGAAATGTATGGTGAAAAGAAGAAGGATATTTCCTCAAGTTTAAAAATAGAGATACAAACACATATAAGATGAGAACACTGTTGCAACATTCACTTGATGTTTTGCAAGTTAAAGAAGTTGTAAGGAGTAATTTGAGAATACTTAATACTTTACCTGATATTAAAGACGTAATAGGAGATGCCCCAGTATGTATTTATAAGAGTGGTAGGAATTTTAAAAATATTTTTCACTCTAGGTTGAATTTTAAAAGTACTGTTTCTAATAAAAGTGGAACTTTTTAGGGTTATAATTGTAAATCTTGTCTGTATATTAATGCTGGGGTGGAATGTTTAAATATTAATGGAGTTAATATTGTTGCTAAAGGCTTTTTTACATGTAGATCTAAATTTGTTGTTTACTTATCAGTTTGCTCCCTATGTCCTGCTTTTTATGTTGGGTGGACTAAAAGAGAACTGTCCTTTAGAATTGTAGAGCAAATTTATGCTATTGAGAAAAAATATGTTAATGCATGGGGTAGACACTAGATGCCAAGGGGTTCCTAAGTTTTTGGCTTTACAGCAAAGTTTAGATTTTAAAAATAAGTATGATGCCGAATAATGCTTGGATTGGTATGAATATTGCTGGCAGTTAAGGTTGGATGCTAGCCAGCCTCCAGGTCAAAGAGCAAAGAAATTTTAAAGTGCACCTTAAGAAAATAAAATTAAGACATTAATTGATTCGTTAATTGTCCTTCAATTATGTGATAGGCATGTATTTAAATGTGTTTTGCTTTGATTTTAGCTCAGTCTGAAGAAGTCTTATTGACAAAAGCACTTACTGAGTTTATTGTGAATAAATTTGGGGTGAGTTTTTCTTTTGTTGTTTTTGTTTTATTCTTAGTATTTTATGACCTGTGGCTCCATCTGGCTTGCATGTATTTATTTACTGATTATTTATTATTTAAAGCATTTGTGAAAAGGATATAAATACATGATCTATTTAGAATGTTGTGATAGGGTAGTTTTGAATGTTTTTGGCACTTGATTCTAGATTTATAGGAAGGATGATTAGCAGGATATACACTTTCATATGAAGTTCCATTTATCAAAATGAAGGAAAGAAAGGACTAATTTGTTGTTTGGTTTGTCTTTTCTGCTGTCAGGAATGCAGGATTTCCGCAGCTGTGTATATTAGCTGTTCGTTAGTATTTAGTTTATTCTAACCTGGTCAATGGTTTAGCTTTTATAAAAAAAACATGCTACTAGTTTGAAATAATATTATTACCTAGCTTTATTGAATTCACAAACACTCCACTACATCAGTAGTCAAATATTTTACACGCAGTCTGGGATATTGTCATTTTAAATGTCATTTAGAGAAAGTTAAATAGACAGATAAACATATTATAAGGTAATAGATTATTAGTTACAAATATTACAGCTATCTATCTTTACTTAAATAAAGAACAACTCCAATGATTTATCACCTTCACAGCTGTTAATAGGGAAAAGACTGGCATCAGACTTCCTGCTTCGTTGGTGTTATTGCAAATAGATTAAATACCATCTGCCAAATCATTTTGACAAAGAAATCAACAAAATCAGACATTTTACTATGTCAAAGTTGCCAGAAATGTATCTTCACTTGTTACTGTACCAAATTTGCCAGCATTTTATTTTCACTTCATCCAGGAGTAATAATGACAGTGCAAAACCCAAATTACTAACACAGTAGCATAAATCTGTTGTCATTAGACAACCAGCTAATACCTAAAAAAAGCCATGTATGTGTGAAGGCTTCCAGTCTAGCTAGATATAGTTTTGTAGATAATTCTGTCATTTGTAAATATTAATATAAGCCACAGGTTTGTTCTCTTAAATGTAAGAAAATTGTGTTAAATATTGAATGTCAAAAATGTAACAACAGTGCACTCTACTAGAAGAAATCTGATAAGTCAAGCATTGTATGACTGTTTGATCTCAAACTCGGAGCTGTGATGTCTGGACCAGCAGATTCTTTCTGTTGTTTTGAGACCAGAGTTAATTGATAGATTTTACATATATAATGTGCTTAATTGCTATGGTTTTCTGACCAGGTGCAAGATCAAAGATATGTCAAACTCTGAGTTTCTGTTAGCTTGGGAACCAGAGAAGAATAATGTAATCCAACATGAGTCAGCAGTGATGTATTATCAATTTAAAAGACTGTCTCAGAGAGAGAGAGAGAGAGAGAGAGAGAGCATTTTGGACTTTGCCTAAAGCTGACAAAAACTCACCAATACTCTGCTTTTGCTCTATGTGTAAGTTTATTTAGAGGTGTGATTGCTCTTAGGAAAAGATAGAAAATAGTAAGATTAGTCTAGTTGCTTTCTATATTTATGTCAGAACTATTCTACAGTATTATTTCCTGTGATGTCTGTACTCCTGACTAGCACTGTGTAGTAAGAAGTATTGTCTTGTGTTTTTATTATTTAATATGAAATATTTTTAAACATTTCAAATGTGGCTGTTTTCTGTAGAGATAATTTAAGCTCTAGAGTACATTGCATGTATATAGTGATATTGTACAAAGCCACTCCAATAAGCCTTAAAAGTTCTGGTCACACTCACTAACTGAATAATAATATTGCACAGTAGTAATTGCACACCCTTTGCTAAGGGACTTTTTAGTAGCTGATATTAGAGGTTCTGGTGGCAGTGGATTACTACCTTATAGTCTGGATAGAGGGGTCATATATAGTGAACCTGTGCCAGCCTTCCACAGGAGTGTCTGTGTATTTGTATATAAATCATATCTCAAAGTGTGTGTCAGCTACTTGGGCAGGGACACAAAGCACTGGTTGGACAGAGAGAGTGCTAGGAGGACTTGGCTTGATATTCTGGCTAAAGACACCACTCTATAGCTGTGCAAGTGGGGAGTCTTATTAGGGATCTGGAGAGAAAGTGATAAACCATCCCCAGACTGACTCGGATCTCTGTGTGCTCTTAAGGGAAATTTTACTTTACTGTGTGTGTATTTGCTCTCCTTCCCAATGAGCATGCCCATCACAAGGGTCACTTGAAAAACTAGCTTGAGTTCTCTGGGGAGGTGAGAAGGTATGTGAAGGTTGCCAGCCTAGCTGGATAGAATTTTGTAGATAAATTCTGTCATTTGTAAATATTAAAATAAGCCACAGGCTTGTTCTCTTAAATGTAAGAAAATTGTGTTAAATGTTGAACATCAAAAATGTAACAACAGTGCACTTTTCTGGAAGAAAGCTGATAAGTCAAGCATTGTATGACTGTTTGCTCTCAAACTCAGAGCCGTGATGTCTGGACCAGCAGATTCTTTCTATTGTCTTGAGACCAGAGTTAATTGCTAGATTTTATATATATATATAAAGTCTTTAATTGCTATGATTTAAATATCAAAGATATGTTAAACTCTGAGTTTCTGTTAACCTGAAAACCAGAGAAGAATGATCTAATCTAAAATAAGTCAGCAGTGATGTATTATCAAATTAAAAACTGTCTCAGAGAGAGAGAGAGAGAGAGAGCATTTTGGATTTTTTCTAAAGCTGACAACAACTCACCAGTACTCTTCGTTTGCTCTATATTTAAGTTTATTTAGAACTGTGATTTCTTTTAGGAAAAGATAGAAAATAGTAAGTTTAGTCTAGCTGTTTTCTATATTTATGTCAGAACTATAATAACCCAGCCACTGGGGCTGCACAAGCCAGTGCATTTCTTTGTGCTGGTCCCAAGCCTGGATAAATGGAAAGGGTTGCGTCAGGAAGGGCATCGGGTGTAAACTTTTGCCAAATCATACATGCAGACAACAGTACAATATATATACCAGATCGGTCGAGGCCTAGGTTAACAACGACCACCACCAGTACTGTTGGCCAACAGAGTGCTGGCAGAAATTGGGCTACTGTTGGCCAAAAGAGGAGAAGAGGGGGAAGGCATGCCTGAAGGCAGGTAAAGGCTAGGACTGTGATAGTGAGGGTCGTAACTTTGAATGTTGGCAGTATGACTGGTATAGGGAGAGAGCTAGCTGATATTATGGACAGAAGGAAGATTGGTATATTGTGTGTGCAAGAGACCAGATGAAAGGGGAGCAAGGCAAAGTGTATTGGAGGTGGGTTCAAATTGTTTTATCATGGTGTGGATGGGAGGAGAAATGGTGTAGGGATCCTGAAGGAACAGTATGCTAGGAGTGTTTTGGAGGTGAAAAGAGTGTCGGATAGAGTGATGTTTATGAAGATGGAAATTTATGGTGTAATGTTGAATGTTGTTAGTGCATATGCTCCACAAGTTGGGTGTGCGAGGGATGAGAAAGAAACATTTTGGAGTGAGTTGAATGAAGTGGTGATGACTGTACCCAAGGGTGAGAAAGTGGTGATTAGAGCAGATTTCAATGGGCATGTTGGTGAAGGGAACAGAGGGGATGAGGAAGTGATGGGTAGGTATGGTGTTAAGCAAAGGAATGCAGAAGGTCAGATGGTAGTGGATTTTGCGAAAATGATGGACATGGCTGTAGTGAATACATATTTTAACAAGAGGGAGGAGCATAGGGTGACATACAAGAGTGGAGGAAGATGCACACAGGTGGATTATATCTAAAGTAGAAGGGCCAGTCTGAAAGTGATTGGAGACAGTAAAGAGGTGGCAGGGGAAAGTGCAGTTAGGCAGCATAGGATGGTGGTTTGTAAGATGACAATGGTGATCAAGAAAAGGAGGAGGATTGTGAGGGCAGCACCAAGGATCAAATGGTGGAAATTGAAAAAGGGTAATTGTAAGGTGGAGTTCAGGGAAGAGTTAAGACAGGCACTGGGTGGCAGTGAAGAGTTACCGAATAGCTGGGTAACTACAGCAAAGCTAGTAAGGGAGATGGCTAGAAAGGTGCTTGGTGTGACACCTGGGAAGAGGAAGGAGGACAAAGAGACCTGGTGGTGGAATGAGGAAGTACAGGAGAGTATACAGAGAAAGAGGTTGGCAAAGAAGAAGTGGTATTGTCAGAGAGATGAAGAAAATAGACAGAAGTATAAGGAAATGAGGTGCATGGCAAAGAGAGAGGTGGTAAAGGCTAAGGATAAGGCATATTAAGAGTTGTATGAGAGGTTGGACACTAAGAAGAGAGAAAAGGACCAGTACAGATTGGCTAGGCAGAGGGACCAGGCTAGTAAAGATGTGCAGCAGATAAGGGTGATAAAGGATAATGGGGGAAACGTACTCACAAGTGAAAAGAGTGTGTTGAGCAGATGGAAAGAGTACTTTGAGGGGCTGATGAATGAAGAGAACGAGAGGGAGAGAAGGTTGGATGATGTGCGGACAGTGAATCATGAAGTGTAGTGGATTAGCAAGGAGGAAGTAAGGACAGCTATGAAGAAGATGAAGAATGGAAAGGCTGTTGGTCCAGATTACATATCTGTTGAAGCATGGAGGTGTTTAGGTGAAATGGCAGTGGAGTTTTTAACTAGATTGTTTAATGATATTTTAGAAAGTGATAGGATGCCTGAGGAATGGAGAAAAGGTATTTTGATACCGATTTTTAAGAATAAGGGTGATGTGCAGTGCTGTAGTAACTACAGAGGGATTAAATTGATCAATCACAGCATGAAGTTATGGGAGAGAGTAGTGGAAGCTAGGTTAAGAAGGGAGGTGATGATTAGTGATCAGCAGTATGGTTTCATGCTGGGAAAGAGCACTGCAGATGCGATGTTTGCTCTGAGAGTGTTGATGGAGAAGCATAGAGAAGGTCAGAAGGAGTTGCATTGTGTCTTTGTGAACTTAGAGAAAGCATATGACAGGTGCCTAGACAGGAGTTGTGGTATTGTATGAGGAAATCAGGAGTGTCAGAGAAGTATGTAAGAGTGGTACAGGATATGTACAAGGGTAGTGTGACAGTGGTGAGGTCTGGGGTGAGAGTGACGGATACCTTTAAGGTGGAGGTGGGATTACATAAAGGATCAGCTCTGTGCCTTTCTTATTTGCAATGGTAATGGACAGGTTGACAGACAAGATCAGACAGGAGTCCCCGTGGACTATGATGTTTGCAGATGACATTGTGATCTGTAGTGAGAGTAGGGAACAGGTGGAGGAGACCCTGGAGAGGTGGAGATATGCTCTAGAGAGAAGAGGAATGAAGGTCAGCAGGACTAAACCGAATATATATGTGTGAATGAGAGGGAGGATAGAGGAATGGTGAGGATGCAGAGAGTAGAGGTGGCAAAGGTGGATGAGTTTAAATACTTGGGATCAACAGTTCAGAGTAATGGTGGGTGCGGAAGAAAGGTGAAGAAGAGAGAACAGGCAGGATGGATTGGGTGGAGAAGAGTGTCAGGAGTGATTTGTGACAGACGAGTATCAATAAGAGTGAAAGGGAAGGTCTACAAGAGGGTAAAGAGACCAGCTATGTTATATGGGTTGGAGACAGTGGCATTGACAAAAAGGCAGGAGTCAGAGCTGGACGTGGCAGAGTTAAAGATGTTAAGATTTGCACTGGGTGTGATGAGGGTGGACAGGATTAGGAATAACTATATTAGAGGGTCAGCCCCAATTGGAAGTTTTGGAGACAAAGCCAGAGAGGCAAGATTACATTGGGTTGGACATGTGCTGAGGAGGGGTGCAGAGTATATTGGGAAAAAGATGTTAAGGATGAAGCAGCCAGGTAATAGGAAAAGAGGAAGGCCTAAGATAAGGTTTATGGATGTGGTGAGAGAGAACATGCAGGTGGTTGGTGTGACAGAGCAAGATGCGGAGGACAGGAAGAAATGGAAACAGTTGATCTGCTATGGTGACCCCTAAAGGGAGCAGCTGAAAGAAGAAGAAGAAGAAGATGTCAGAACTATTGTACAGTATTATTTTAAGCATTTTCCTGTGATGTCTGAACTCTTGGCTAGCACTGTGCAGTAAGAAGTATTGTCTTGTGTTTTTATTATTTATTATTAAATATTTTTAAACCTTTCAACTGTGGTTGTTTTGTGTAGAGATAATATAAGCTCTAGAGTACATTGCATGTATATAGTGATATTGTACAAAGCGACACCAATAAGCCTTAAAAGTTCTCGTCACACTTGCTAACTGGATAATAATATTGCACAATAATAATTGGACACCCTTTTGTAAGGGCCTTTTTGATAGCTGGTATTAGAGTTCTGGTGGCAGTGGATTACTACCTTATCACCTGGGCAAAGCGGTCATACCTAGTGAACCTGTGCCAGCCTTCCCCAGGAATGTCTGTATGTTTCTATATAAATCATATCTCAAAGTGTGTGTGTGTGTGTGTGTGTGTGTGTGTGTGTGTGTGTGTGTGTGTGTGTGTGTGTGTGTGTGTGTCAGCTACTTGGGCAGGGACACGAAGCACTGTTTGGACACAGAGAATGCTAAGAAGGCTTGGCTTTGGACCCTGGCTAAGGACCCTATTCTATAGCTGTGCCAGTGGAGAGTCTTACTGGGGATCTGGAGAGAAAGGGAGAAACCAGCCCTAGACTGACCATGATCTCTGTGCGCTCTTAAGGGAAATTGTACTTTACTGTGTGTGTATTTGTTATCCTTCCTAATGTGGCTGCCCTTCACTGGTGTTAGTGGTAAGGATTGAGGCTCCTTGATTACTGGGCTAGTGCACGGGCATCACTGTACAGGCACATAACAAATGGAACCTGTACGAAAGGGAACTATCTTCATCCCAGAAATAAGAAATGTCTTTGAGATTACTTGATATGAGCTGCTAAAAGCAACAGATAAAGAGGCTGTAAAATTGTTCAGAGCAAGATATTACACTGACAAGTGAGTGTCCTAAACCCTAAACTGAAATAGTTTAGCAGATGAAACAACTCCTACAAATCATGAGTGCAGCACCACAGGACATGGAAGACAGATGAGAGCAGCACCACAGGACATGGAAGACAGATGAGTGCAGTACCACAGGACATAGAAAACAGATGAGTGCAGCACCACAGCAGATAGAAGACAGATGCGTGCAGCACCACAGGACATGGAAGACAGATGCGTGCAGCACCACAGGACATGGAAGACAGATGAGTGCAGAGCCACAGGACATGGAAGACAGAATAAGATAGTAAAAGATATCAAGAATAAACTACTTGTTATGCTCTTTGTATGTCCATATATATAACACATGTTTGAAGAGGTTGGATGTGTGAACTGGATTCATCATGGTTATTCTAGGAACCAAATATAGTATGGTTATTATACAAATATATGTGTGTATGTGTGTGTGCATGTTCTTATGTGTGCTTATGTATAAGTTGGGCTGTCAAATAAGCAAACTATCATTTCATGTAAAACAAGTAGTTGAAAAAAGGGAGTGTCACTTAAGTTGGATATGGCATTTCAGCTTTTTTAGATACTTTCTTTGTATTTCATTGTGAGAGAGTCCACCACTGACATGAACAAAAGCACTTCATTTTAGCTTGTTTTGGTTCTATTAATGAAGTAACATTGAATTCCCCAGCACTGTTTTAATCATTTATTTGGATTACTCGTAGTGGTTGTCTTTGATGGTTTGTGGTCACCTGCCTGGTTGGTTTGGCATTTGCAAACCACAAAACATGATGTAAAGTATTAAATCAAAATGTATCTTTTATTCTGGGCTGAAACAAATCTTCATTATTAATCACCCATCCGTTTTACTCTTTAATATTTAAGAACTCATATAATTTATGCATCAAATGAAAGATGCCCAGGGTGTATCTTTCAGTTCCACTGAACATAAACAAAGCATGTTGATATATTGCAGCATGTTTACATAAAGCACTTCTTTACCCTTTACAACAAATATCACTCAGATGTGCAGAAACTTTATCATAACTAATATTGATATCAGACCTATACAGAAGGTCAGATTACCCTACTACAGAATGATAATGGCAGTTCAAATGATGGTGAATCGAATGAGAAATAGCAGAACGTGGTTTTAAGCCTTCAGACTCACTTAACCCATCTGGATATTTTGCATTCACAGCCACATCAGAGTTGAAAACAAATAATTGAAAGATGCTCAGTTCTTCTTGTATTTCACACATCTGTTACTTCTTTTTTTGTCTTTCCCTGGTTAGGGGTCGACACAGCAGAACTCCAGACCACTAATGATTGGCAGTAGATTTTTATGGTGCTGAGGTGCCAGCTCGATACCCAACCTTCAACGAAGGCATGCCCATCCACACATGTCTTTCGAAGGCCACTCGACTTAGGGGAGGATATGCAGACTCCACACAGAAGGCGCTCCAGCCAAGAATCGTACAGGAGAACCTCTTACTGTGAGGTGACAACGCTACCACTGTACCACCGCAGCTTTTTCACACATCTGTTACTATAACCTTAAATTGGAATGGAATATAACCAACAGACATTTAGGTCTGAGTTTTTTTCTCTCCCTTTACTAACTAGATAAGAAGAAATACATGCTACTCTTTATTTCAGTGGACTGCAGCCTAAATGTCTACTTATCATATTCCATTTCCAGTTATGTTTGCACTGACAGATGTGTAAAATATCAGATGAAATGAGTGACTTTCAAGAATGTGTTTTTATGTTTGATGTGATTGTAATTGTAATAATGTCCTGAAGGGAATGGTTGTCAAAATATAAAATGTAGTCCATATGTAGCAGCAACTAGAATAGATAGTAGTGTACTACATTTGTTATACACTTACTGGATTCATCTTGCAACCATCCTGAAATCTAGCAACATCCCTTACCACTGTGTTATACCCTTTTGATATCACTCTCACTAAACATTGTTTTTCTGGCTCTCAGGATGCACCACAGTGCATGCAGAATGTGAGATGAAACTCCCAATATGTCAATGGGATTAATGCAATGACTGTCTCTCTGTGAGGAAAGAATGGATTCCTGGAGTTGGATCCTCATTACTGGATGATCCTGAAAATTGCTGGAGATGCAACCTCTCTTTGTATTTAAAAAGAGATGCAATTGCAAAATATATAAAATAGTCTTTGTGGACAAGACATACTTCTTTCTTGAAAAAGTTGTAGAATCTAAAAAAAAAATAAACATACTATCCGCTTTCGTGAAAATGGTGCCAAGTGAAGTATAGCAAAGTAGAAGGATGTTTGCTGATAGTGAAAGTATGAGCCAATACTTCAGCCCCAGTTCTGTCAGAAACTGTGCCACAGCAAGTCCTAGTTGTTTTTATAGAAATCCTCAGCCCCAAAGAAGTTATCCTTTAATGTCTCCTTTAATGGAACCTCAAACTGACATGCAGGGGATACTCTCACTGCAAGATTTCCCATGCATTTTCAGCAGAAGACCAATGTAACCTATTACACAACTTCACTACCTTAACAAGTAAGTCAAACCCCAGGATTCAGCAAGCTCTGCACAGTGTACAGGAATAGTGCAAGAGCTGCTGCACCCAATATGGCCGCCTAGTGATCCAGGAACAAGCTCCCGGCACGTGCATGAGCGCTCTTACACTATTCCTGCATGGACACTACTGCTATATGCTAATTACCCCATTTGCAGGTGAAAACTATGGAAATGAGGTGAATTAGTAATCCGGGAAGCAGGCAGGCACCTGTGCAGGAATAGTGTAACCTGCAGAAATGTATTCAGTTACTAATCGAATACATTTCTGCAAATTACAAAAATGGAGGCACGACAGCTCCAAAGAAAGCATGTATTCAATGGAGTAGGCATGCCAATGGCTAAAAATATGGCCATTGGCATGATAAATAGCTGCAAAATCATAAAAAATAACTTTTGCATAGGACAGCAGTGCGCAAACGGGATCGGGCCGAAAATAAGAAAAAAGTGGAAAATAAGCTTTTAAACCTAAATCAGCATTTTGCCATGATAGTCAATGGCATGCATAAAACAATACCAAGGAGTAGTGGTTGCTAAGGGGGAAGTCTGAGTGTGAGTGTGGTAACTATGAATTAGCATTCTGTTTTATGCAAATGAGGGGATTGATACTGAATCTCAGATTTCCCAACTGTATAGGTGTAGCAATACCATAGTGCACGTCTAAGAGCTGAATAACTTCATAAGGGGGTGTGTCATGCTTGCTGTAAACTCGCTGGAGCTCAGTGGCTCGTGTTTGCCCTTAGCTAAGCACAGCTAAGGAAGGGTGTGTGTCAGATGTCCCTGAGCAGTGTGTACATAGCCTAAACAGCTGTGCGTGCTACACACCGGGTTTAAAAAAAAAAAAAAAAACAGAAAATAGCAGCTCTGTTCACATCTGAGCACTGGCTATATGCAGGGTGCCTTTGGACTTAAATAGGAAGCCAATGGGAATGGAAAACAGCAGTATGAAGGCAATCAAGGAGAACTAGCATTGCTGGCAGGTGAAATGTATCAGAATCAGCTGATTACACATGGAACAGCCTAGCACACTGCCATAAACTATGCAAACACCTTGCAGTGTGGTTTTTCCCACAAACTCTACACCTATATGCATGTCAGTGTATGTGCTATGTGTATCATAATAGTGTACACAGATGGGAACATTTTACCTGACAAAAATAACAAAATGTTAGGGGCTGCTGTTGCTCTCATACATCAATATGTGCAAGAGGCAGAGTGTGGTGAGGATGTGAATGCTGATGACCAGTCCACAGTGAAGAGAAGGAGAAGAGTGTATAGACCCAGGGTAACCTATCAGGGGCTACATAGATAATGGAGCACTATAGAGTGGACAGGGACATACTACAGCCAATCGTTGAGCTGTGCTGGCCACGCCTCACAAACAGAACCAACAGGGGGAACCCATCCCAGTGGGTACCAAGGTATGTGTAGGCTTAAGAATACTAGCCACAGGTACCTTCCAAAGGCCAACTGGGGACATCATGGGGATCTCACAGGCATCAGCATCCAGGGTACTCCATCAGGTCCTGGATGCCATGTCAGCACATGCTGGTAAGCACATATATTTCCTCAACATCTGTGAGGTGTTGACCAGCAATATATGTCTCTTCCACCAAATAGCAGAATACCCTGAGGTAGTGGATGGTATAGTCTGCATGCACATACACATCAAAGCACCACCAGGAGCACAGTGTAGGGTCTACATAAACTGCAAGGGCTTCCCCTCCATCAACTGCCAGGTTGTGTACAATGCCCAGGGCATTATCTTGAATGTGTGTGCTGGCAGCCCTGGAAGCTATCACGACTCCCACATCTGGCATATGACACAGCTGTACCAGTCATTTGCCAGTGGGGACATCCCATATGGCCACCTAGTGGGGGATGCTGGTTACACACTGGAGCAGTGGGTAATGACACCCATCAGAAATGCACACACACCCAAATAAATATTCCATAATAAGGCACACGCACAAACCAGAATCATAATAGAGCATGTGTTTGGGATGCTAAATTCACAGTTCCCCTGCCTGGACATATCCAGTGGAGCCTTGTAGTACTCTCCACCTACATGTACACAAATGTTCATAGTATGTGCCATTCTGCATAATATGATCCCGTGGAAACAGCTGCATCAGGAACATCACGGGGCAAGGCCACACAGGCCCCCACCATTGTCAAGACCATCACATGTACAGAGTGACTCAGAGGAGGAACTACCTGAGCCTGCCCATGTAGGCAGAAGGAGGCATGCCCTGTATACCCAGGCCATGGCAAAGAGACAACACATAGCGCATACACTGACATGGTAGGGACCCAGGGAATGGCACCTCTCTCTGACTCGCAAATACAGTAAAAGGGATGCCAAACATGACACTATTTGTGCTTTACCATGTATAGGCAGTGTACTATGTGCATCCAACATAGTCAGCCTTCGAGCACCATCCTCAATACTGGCACAGACACAAGGTAAGTCAGTCTTCCTATCAATTGCTACATGTAGTAGTATGTTCTGATAGTTGTATCTATGGTATGGATGTAAGCATGCAAGGGAATCGGGTGGCTGAATGGGATGGCAGCAGATAGTGGACACATATATGGGCAGCAAGAAATCCATAACAAATACTGCTGACAACATACTAGGCAGTACTAGACAAAGTGACAAATCCCACTGCAGAACATGTTGTGGCCCAAATGTTTGTCTATAGGACACACACACGCTTGTCAGTGCGGCTCACATACCCACCACCAGCCTTAGCCAGCAGGACAGGTGTATATGACCATAAAGAAAGGCTGGTCTAAGGCCTCCAATTGATGGCAATAGTTAACAGCCCCCCTACAGACCTACACAGACAGACTACAACAGGTCTAGCAGTTGTATGTCAGTTCTGAAGAGTAGGAAGTCTGAAACTGAAATATAGGTCAATAAAACCTAAGATCTGTACACGACTGATATGCCTCCAGTCTGCATGATAGGTCAGAATACAAAATGAAATGGAAGCCAACAGAGTACCTGAAATACCAGTACAGTCATAGCAAATGTTTAAAGTCATCAGGTGTGCCCCCACCCGCAATCCCATGTAGAAATACAGTAACATGTAAGTGTGAGGTGTAATAACAGTAGAGCACAGACTACCTGAGCTGGCCCAATCTACAGGATAGATTGTTGCATGTATACAATATGCAGTGGTCCATGTGTTAGGCTGTCATGTGTTCAACATTGTGTGGAAGTGGTCAGCTTGTAGGCATGGAAGACTATGTGTTGGTTGCCTATGGGCAGTACTGTGGATGACAGGGTCATGTTCTGACAACTGCAGTGCTAACCACAATGCTTCTCAGTAATACCCATGTCAGGAGTTGTCCATTCTCACTGTCCAGATGCCAATATCTGTCACTGTCTGAAATATGAACATGCCATAAATGTGGGCCCATACATACACACAGTACACAGGTGGAAGTACCCTAGACAGAGTACATAAAATGTAACTGTCAACTGCACACAACATTAGTTGTCTGTGTAGTATTGAATACTGATGTAGTCTGGCTAATCACTGGCCCAACACAAAAGGCAAAGTTATGAAGTAATTAGAGACTGCCTATGTCCCTGCACAGGGCAGCATAAGGGGAATGTCCCAGGTATATCTGTGAGTCAGCTGCAAGTAGCTTCCATATCACACATGCACTCAGCTCACCCAACCATCAGCCACAGGTTTATCACAGGTCATATCCTTGCTGTTGGGAAAGAGTACAATATGACCTCACTTCTGTATGGGAATACCCATAGAATGCAGCATGCTGAAGAGGTGTCTTATGCAGGTGTGTCCCTAGCTGTAAGCAGCTCCTTGCATGCGTCCAGACCAATGGGTCAATATGTACAGAAACTATTGCCATTAACACATCAAAACACTTACCCTGTCACCCCAGGGGAATCCACTGGCTCACAGCCTGGGAATGTAGAAGTGGCAGAATGCACTGGCCTGCTACAGATGTCCTGCATTGCTACCAAATGGCGTATAGTCTTCTGTCAACGGTCTGTGCCTCACCCATACTGCCAATGTACGGCATCTCATTGGGTCCCAAATAACAAACTAACATAGTCAACAGAACACAAATCCAAGGCCATATTGACAAATCACAGTAGCATGCCCCCCCATGTCCTACTGCATGAGCTGGGGGCCAGTCCATACATACTGCTGGGATGAAGGGCCAACTATACGGATACTTCCCATATATCGCTCACATAATGTTAGGATGAAGACAGAATAACAGATTGGGGGTGTAGATGCATGGATGTTATGGAGTGTGTGAAGTCTGAAACTCTGATGTGTGCCCATACTACCCCTGCCTGCAAACCCAGTAATGGGTGGTTACAAACCTGCTCATAAACCACAATTTGAAGAGGAACTGACCATATATATATATGATCCCTGCCTCGGGATAACCTGGGTAAATCTGTACAGCTGAGAGGTATGGCCACAGCAGGATATGGCCATTCTGTTAAGTTGATATATGTACAAGGGAATACTCAGCCACTATACTACCAAGGTGCTGGACCATTTACACAGACCTATCAGCAAGTGTCTGTAGCTACCCCTCCACAATGGCAGGAGTGTGCAAGAATGTGTAGGCTGCAGATCACAATACTGGACACAGCTTCATTCATCTTGTATTTCCCAGTAAATAACTGTGAGCAAATAATTATGTCTGTCAGTAGTCGATGACATAATACATCACAGTGTAAAACAGTACATATGTCTGAATATCTCTGCTAACATTAACCATGTAACACAAGCAGCACAGACAGCAATAGTTACAGTATCCCCCTATCTGTCACCCATTGTGACTCTATATTATCAACCTATCTACAGATGTCCTGCAGAAACAGTTTGCTATCTGAAGGTTGAGAACACCTGGACTGGAGTTAAACCCTACCTGGAATGGATTCACACACTCAATACAGACGGTCATACTGGGCATGCTCCTACACTTAGAGAAATGAATTCCAAGTTTGACAACACAGTGGACTATACATATCTGTCATTTGCAGATGTTTGTGCACACACACCAAATTGTACACCATTTATGCTTCACACACACATTGGATAGGTATACTCACACATATCCAAGGTCAACACACTATAATATGTCAAACATACACACAGATGTGGGGAAGAGAGAGACAGACAGTGATAGATAAAGGTCCATTATAAGGCCTGTCCCACCCACTGCAGATCCAATTGGCCGATATTACATGATGTGCAGATATCAATCACTGTAGACATTCCTTTTGCTAGCCCTCAGCCCAATAGTGTCAGAGGTGCTTGTGATAACTGTGTAATACAATAGTAAAAAAGTTTTCATGTAGCATTTGTATACTCAGTTCTGTCAAATGTAAAGTTGTGTGTGGCTATGTGTGTGTGCGTGTGTGTGCATGTTTCCACAGGAATGATGGATGTCCCATTCACAAACACTGCATTTCCCATTGCCCATGTTACCACTCCTGCTGATGTCAGTGACCTTGAAATGACCCTTTGGGCAAATTTCAGTCATGTAATCTCTGTGGTGCTTGCGATAGCTGTGTAGTACCATAGTGTAGCAAACTAGTTAGGAAGGAGTTCTAATCCTGGTCCTGACAACTATGAATATGAGTGAGTCTTTGTTGACACATGCATTTGTGGTCATTCACACTTACTGGGATTCTAATCCTAGTCCTGACAACTATGAAAATGTGTATGTGAGTCTTTGTTGGCGCCTGCTTTTGTGGTCATTCACACATATTGCCCTTCCCTCACCCCTCCTTTAGCACTGCAGCTGATGTCAGGCACCTTCAAAGTTGCCTTTGGACAGCTCTCTAACATATAACTGCCATGGTGCTTGCAATAACTGCATAATACCATAGTGTAGCAAACTAGTTAGGTAGGAGGTCTAATTCTGGTCCTGGCAACTCTGAAAATATGTATGTTTGTATGTGAGTCTTTGTTGACACTTGCTTTTGTGGTCATTCACACTTACTTCCCTGCCCTCACCCTCCTTTGAGCACTGCTGATGTCAATCACCTTCAAAGATGTCTTTGGACAGTTATTGAGCATTTAACCGCTGTGGTGCTGGCGATAATTGCATAACTCTATAATACCAGTCCATAGCTAGGGAGGGGTTTGAAACTCAGTACTGGTAAGTGTGTGTGTGTGTGTGTGTGTGTGTGTGTGTGTGTGTGTGTGTGTGTGTGTGTGTGTGTGTGTGTGTGTGTGTGTGTGTGTGTGTGTGTGATCAGCATCTTGGGTGGGTGTGATTGTGTATGTGAGTCTTTGTTGACACCTGCTTTTGTGGTCATTGACATTTACTTCCCTTTCCTCACCCTCCTTTGAGCACTGCAGCTGATGTCAGTCACCTTCAAAGATGCCTTTGGACAGTTATTGAACAATTAACTGCTGTGGCACTTGCGATAATTGCATAACGCTATAGTACCATTATTAGTTAGGTAGGGGTTTGAAACTCAGTACTGGTAAGTATGTGTGAGTCATCAGCATCTTGGGTGGATGTGTGTGTGATTGTGTAAATAACAGGATCCATTGTGGGTTGGGTTTTTCTGCATTTTCATATTGAGGACTCATATATGCCAATGTGGCATTACAAGGTCAACAGTTGTCAAACACCGTAGAGGTCGTTGTACACAATACACAGTCATACCTTTATATATAGGCAACAATTATAATACCCAGAGAACTTTCTCTCTACCCACAGATCATACACAAACATGCTTGGCTCTTTCTCTCTTCCTGTCTGTCTTTCCCTCTGTCTCTCTCTCTCACCCTCTGTCTGGTAGATGTGAAAAAATGCATATGTTTTGAATAGGCAGCAGCTTGACTTTAGCAGGTAATGCTCATGATCAGCTTATGGTCTGTGCATGAATTGGAGTCCTCCCACTTAAACACCTGTGGTATCATTCCTACAGCCAATTGCATGGAAACACACCCCTATAAGTAA
>NC_056731.1:727608755-727618755 GCF_019279795.1 Protopterus annectens
ACCACATGTCATGGATACTTCAAACAGACTACCACAGTCAACAGAACATGTTTGGGTACATGTCCCTAACCCAGACACTGGCCATGTTATACAATATGTGTTGCATACATGTCAATTTGAGCACCTCACTGGCCCTCTGCAAGAGAAAACCAGAGAAGTGGATGCTGACTTTAACTGTCACCCTGGGGATCACTCATCTGGCATCAGTTGATAGATGGCATGCAGACAAATGTCAGGTGGCATGGTAACAGTATACTCACATGCCCTACTCTTGTCGCCACTCCATGGACATTAAGCTGGTACACACTTAGGAACACCTACACCTGTGGACCTCAGTACTAACAAATATGTGTGTGTGCATTATTGAATATAACAGTGTCTGTGTGTTTATAAACTTGTAGTTCAAAATCCTCTGAGGGCCTTCTCACCCACTACACCCACCATTGCAATACTTATAAATGGCTGTTGCTGTAATTCACATTAAATGTACCTTATTACACTCTTCACCCTATGGGTTACCTGGAGCTTGCAGTATCAGCATAACACTGTTCTACAAATGGATAGATAGGCGTGGGTTACCTTCTGAGTCCTGGCAAATGTGGGTATGTGTCTGTGTGTATGTTTGTGCAATTGTGTCTGACTGGCCACATTTTCCAAATACAATAAACCTTGCCAGACATTATAAGGGATGGTGATGTTGACATTAGGAGAGTCATGACAAAACCTCACCCTACTATACCTGTGGCATGTGCAATAAATGCATATCCCTGTAGTAGCACTGATTAGATAAATAAGGGTTTGTATTGTAGTCTTGGTCAATGTGTGATTGTGGGTATGTCGGAGCATTGTCATGGGTTTCAGTGAGTACAATATATAATGTTATCTAATGTGGGGTGTTTGTGCTGGGTATACTGTCTTTACACCATGGTACCCCCAGAACATGTCGCAAGGTTTGCTGGATGAGGACCACAGTCACCATTAACTGTACAGGTAACTGATTACACTATCCAGCCTAATGATGCATGTGCTGTGTGAAAAAACACCTTAACAGTATGGACTCACTGGCAAGGTAGCTAGCACTGCTAAACCTAGGTCTGTCAAATGTGTCTATGACTGTATGTGTTTGTCAATGTGTATATGACTGTATGTCATACTATGTACTGTTCGTTAACACCCAGTACATCCCCCATTACCATACTATACAAGACCTGGCGATGTTCTTCACTTAACAGGAAACTTGGGACACACCTCATCCTAAAAGCTCTGTGGTGTGTGCAATTAAGGCCAAACACATTAGTAGCAATAAGTACCTAGGTAGGGGTTCTACACCCTGGGTCTGCAAATAGTAAAAATCTTCAAATAAGATGAAGTTGTTTGTAAGAATTAAATCAAGAAATTCTTGAATCAAATATAATTCCTCATTACTAATGCCTTTCTGGAGCAACGACTGGCTAATCCAGTCTATGCCTAATTCATGAGGGATCACCGTGTACAAGTCCTTAACATCCACAGTTGCAAAGTTGTAATCTCCGGTGTATCCCATTCCATTGATATTTGCCAAAAAAGAGCATGAATCTTTACATACTTGCAGTTCGTCTCTCAAAAATTTTTAAGTATGTTGTCCACGAATTTGGCCATGGGGTAAGTAATAGAATTACGACTATTGACTATTGGGCGTAAGGGAGGATTATATAAATCCTTATGTATCTTGGGTGTTCCAAATATACTGGAATTTGTGGTGCCGGGACTGTTAAATAATTATACATTTCCAAAGTAATCCGTGTTTCTATGAACGCATCATTTAAAATATTCTGATTTTTTTTATAAGCTCCATTGAGCTCATTTAAAGACACCAATTTATAGCTATCAGTTTCCAGCATACATTTCATTTTCATTCTGTAGGAATCATAGTCAGAAATCACTATACCCCCATCTTTATCTGGTTGTGAAATTCTTAAGCCACTAGTAGTTAAATTAGTTATTAGCATTTTTTCATCAGTATTCATGTTATTATAACTAGTTACACTCAAAGCAGGTCTAAACAGTTTGATATTCCACAAGTCAAATTCGCAAATCTGTTCAAAAGCTGCTAGGGTAGAATTTAAGACAGGATTGTATGTACTATACACATGAAATTCATTATTATGGTTAACATTATTAGCACACTAAAGAAGTTTCAAGTTTAACTTTCTAATGAAAAGTTTCAAGTCTATAATGCTGCTAGGCACATCCAAACTCCTAGAGGGTACAAATGTCATGCCTTTAGCTAAAATATCTGCTAATTTGGTATCCACGGGGAAACAGGAGAAGTTAAATACCTTGAAATCACCCATTGAATTGTAATTAATATCCAAATGTTTTTCTTCTATTCCTGGTTAAGTATGTGAATCACTGCTGTGATTAAAAGAGAAAAAAGTATAGTCACCAAGTGGAGAAATGTTGCAATCGATTACCTCCGAACTTGTCGTTGGTTTCTGTGGTTTCCTTTTCTGTTGTTTTCGTAGTTCAGATTTGGCTGGGCAGAGTTCTGATTCCCCTGAAAATTCTGTTTATTTGAACTATCGTTTAGATGCGTCCCAATGTTATTAGAAGAATGAGCATAATTGTTATCCCTTAAGTTCTGCAACCTTTCACTTCATCTAGGTCCTTCAGCTGCAAGCATGGCATTATCTCCTTCCACAAATGAGTTTAAAAGTGAAGCGTCATCATTTTCCAAAGTTCCCACGTCACTCATTGTTCTGGGATCCTGATTGGTTGTACAATCCATCACTCCCCATTGCTGTGACTACAGAGGGCATGGATAAGCAATTATCCTGCTATACTCATTCTCATCTCTACTGAGTTTCACTACTTTATTACACTGACACCTCACATCTGGGTCTAATACACTACTGTGGTTGAGAAAAATAAGTTACTTCTTACATCTTCTTCTTGCTTTTCCTGGTTAGAGGTTGCCATAGTGGATCACCTGTCTGCTCATGATTGGCAGTGGAGTTTTATGGTGTTGAGTTGTCAGCCTGGCACCCAACCTTCCACAGAAGGCACACACTCACACCTATGGCCAGTTTAGAGTGTCCACTCCACCTACAGTATATCTTTAGGATGTGGGAGGAAACCAGAGCACCCAGAGAAAACCCATGTGACTACAGGGAGGACATGCAGACTCCACACAGAAGGCACCCCAGCTGAGGATTGAACTAGAGAACCTTTTGCTGTGAAGTGGCAATGCTAACCACTGCACCACCACAGTTGTCCAAGTTACTTCTTACATAAATATACAACATATTTAAATTGTAAGGTTTACACATACAAAATGGAAATGGTTTTGGTGTGGTTCAAACTGTGAATGACTACATACAAGGCATACACTCTAACTGCTACACTATTACACTTATGCATATGCTGGATGTCTATTGCTTTTTAACTTATCCTGCCATTTCAGCTGGACACAGCTACGCTTAAACTTTCCTGCTGATGTGAAAAAAAAAACATTATGGACACTTTTTAAATATTGCTCTTACAAACTTAGACAGTTGTTAGAATAACAGGTTTTGCATTTGCATTCATTTTCTGAAGGGTATGGCGTCTAGAACTTAGTTTTGTCATTATTTTCTAACTTCATTCTTTAATGATATGCCACTGCTTTGGCAGTGGCCACTTATTTATTTCATGGCCATATACTATACGGCAGGAATCCGGACATTCTCTGGGGATCTCTCCTGTTAGGTGTTTACATTCTGTGAAAAGAGCAGTCTTGCTCTTTTTACATTGTCGTATAGCAATTCTGGTGTGCAGGGGGCATGTATCTTGTGAGACTACTGCTCTCAAACACACCCCCTGCACTTGTACACATTTCCATGTATGTATTGCAGCATGGCAGCACGCCTTCATGCATATGCATGGAGCGCTGCCATGCTGCTCCCATGTAGTCCCTTCCATGCAGGAATAGGATATTCCTGCACCGAAGTTTGCTGAATCCCGGGGATTGAGTGTTACAGATAAACAGAAAGGAGACATGGAGGAGCTCACGGATTATGTAGTCCAAGCGGGTATGACCCTAGCCCTGACCAGCATCCTACCATCACCCAGAATAATACCACAGAACAAGAAGAAAATGATTGATTTCAACATTTTTTTAAGTTTCTGGTGTCATTCTAAGGGGATCCAGTATCTGTCTGCCTGGGATGACATGATTGACAGACCTCAATGCTTTGCCAGAGATGGCCTGCAACTGTCATCCTTGGGCTGCTGGATATTGGCCAAGGCTCTTGCCACCCCTATAGTGCCTTTTTTAGGCGGTGTTCCAAAGACCAAATTACCACCCTAATAGCTACAAACAAATGCAATCTGAGGGTCATGCAGCTCAATGCTAGAAGTCTAAATCTCAAAATGCACTCACTCAAAGCACTCCTTAAAATGGAGAACATTGACATTTTTGCCATAACAGAGACCTGGTTCAAGGCAGCAGAAAGCCCGCCTGCACTACCAGGCTATAACTCATTCCACACCTTTTGGTCCCAGAACTTGGACCGAAGCTCCAAAGGCAGTGGTGTTTTCATATTCATAAAGGACGCGCATGCCTCCAGACTGGTAGCCCAAGATTATATTCATTCAAATGAAACAGAGGCAAGTATTACAGTATGAAGGATACTTATGCATTAGTAGATGTTGGACATTGAGCATTTGAAGAAGTCTGTTAGTGGGTTTGTCAAACAGATACTAATGGAGGTGAGGGAAGGAAGTGGGTTTGTCCAGCAGATAATAATGGAGGTGAGGGAAGAAACTTGGTAGGACAGAAATGTTAATATTGTATTTATGAGGAAAGGAATCAGCAGAGTCACAAAATACTGTACATGGCTAAGAGATGCTAGTGAAACTAGGGTATTGGTGAAGACTGGTTATGGAATTTAGGATACTGAATGAAGAGCAGTAGTTTGACTATATGGCAAGCTGAATATAACAGTGGCATTTATCTTAGAGATAGAGAGAAGGAGATCCACTGATTTGGTAATTTTAGTTGTGTTTTAAATGAGTTTGCATTCTGGATGGATTTCAGTGGACGTGGGATATGGTTCCTTAGTTTAGCTACGCTATTTGAATGTAAAGATTCATCTGCAGTATTATATGATTTGGTTATAGTGATTACAGATTTTTCGGTACTTTTCCATTAATGGGGCAACACTCAACATGCACGGTCGATGTGAACTCATTGCTACTTATTCTTTTTGTGGTTTTAAGTTTTTGTTCATCCTCACAGTATTATGGATTTTCTATCCAGAAACACATTTTTGTTGAACTGACTTTTAATAGTTCTGTCAGAACACAGCACAAATAAGCATGTGTTTTACACTTCTTCCTTTTCATGACCATTATTGCTCAGTTTGCGATCGTCCTTTCCTGTATGTACACATTTCAAAGGTATACTAACGTAAACCATAAACTTCAGGAAGTGTTTGCAGAAAGTGTGACATCCTTTTTTTTTTTTTTTGTGAAATGAATCATAACTTACCAGTTTTTCTTGTATGCCATTGTTAGGTTTCTCTGCATGCACTCAGCCTGTTTTCTCTCACTCTCTCTCTCTCTCTCTCTCTCTCTCTGTTAAAGTACACAAACCAAAGGTCTGAACAAAAAACTGTCAGTTCTGCTTTGCTGCCGTGTATCATAGAATCACAACTGTGTAGCTTGGAAAGTATTTTAATCATGTCCTCTGTACAGTTTATACTTATGTCATTTCCTGTTTAGAGAATGACACATCTCAGGCTGAAACCATGCAGGTGCTATAATCTCCAGGGTGAGACATTTACTGAGCATAACATGTGCCTTCTTTTCAGATGAAGCGTACATTTTGCCTGCTGGGCCTGTAACGGTCTGTCCCCATCTTCATTTACCCTTTTCAACACATGTTCGTATTTGTCAAACTCCTTTGTCCTCATTGTCAGTGTGCACATGTTGACAGATACATGTAAAAAATTCAATAGTACTGAGAGGACAAACAGAAACTTAAAACCAGAAATAATAATAAGCAGGACCGCACATTTTTAGTGTTGCCCCATTAACAGAAAAGTACTGAATTTTCTCTACAGCATATAATTCTACAGAAAAATCACTAATCACTATAAACTGACTTACTTGGTCTAAATAAAGCTCCTGTATCTGCATGTTTCCACACACTTGGAACAATACCCTTTTCCAATGCCTAGGAGACCATGGCCCTAACATCATTAAAACAGTACCACCCATGAGTTTATAAATTTCAGAATGGAGTCCATTAACTCACATAACCTTGTTCAGCTACATTATTGCCATATTGTTGTGCTTTATATGTATCAGTGATCCTATTTGCTGTACAGTTGTTATGGACTGGTCAAGTCAAGCAACCCCCATCAATGTGAGTGAGCTGTCAAATCCCCTGATGTGCCCAATGTACTATGCAGTGTTGACCCCCCTCTCAAACTGCCTCCTTTCTGTTCAACACTGAATATTCAGTGGCCAGAATGATGTGTCTCACTCTGTTAACCTAGATATATAGGTTAAAACAATGGGGTCTATATTATAACATCAAAGTCTACAAAGATTGAATGTGATAATATTGAGCCAGTAATGTTGAATGCTGAAAACAGAGAAGGTGCAGGACACTGAATTCTTTCCCAGGGGAAAGAATTCGGTGGGCCATTACTGTGGCTTTGCTGTTTTCAGTGTTCGATATGTTAGAACATTTCAGGTCAGGTTCAGGTAAGTGTGTGATTGTGTGTAGGTTAGGGTTAGGGGGCAGGTTAGGTGAGTTAGGGTTAGGGAGCGGTTCAGGAAAGTGTGCGGTTGTGTGGACATTAGGGGTAGGGCACGGGTCAAGTAAGTGTGTGATTGTGTGTAGGTTAGGGTTAGGGGGTGGGTTAGGTGAGTTAGGATTAGGGAGCGGGTCAGGCAAGTGTGCGGTTGTGTGTAGGTTAGGGTTAGGGTTAGGGGGCGGGTTAGGTGAGGTAGGGTTAGGGGGCTTGGGTGGGGTGAGTGTGCGATAGTGATGGACCTTAGGGTTAGGGTTGGGTTAAGGTAAGTGGATAGCTAGTAGTGTATGTAAAGTTTAGTTTAGGTTTAGGTGTAGGATTTTAAGTGTATGTGTGTGGATTGCTGTTTTTTCTGTGTGTTTGTGTTGTATATATGTTTCTGGGAATAGCAAATTTTTTCCCTGGGAAAAAATTCGCTATTCTGACTGTTCGATGTTTTCAGATTTCGGTGTTTAACGTTCGATATTATAACATTCGATGTTTACGAACTTCGATGTTATAATATAGACCCAAAACAGTGTGCCATCTTAGATGAAAATGAGTCAGCATTGTCAATGCAGCTTCTTCAAAGAGATCCAGATCTTCTGCTAACAATGCTGAATTTGGCCTTTAAAAAATGCATTTGTTTCATCTCAACCAGCTATACCTTCCTGTTGTTGTATCTACAAAATATTTAAAAACCCTGCAAAAAAGGGAACTGTCCATCCCAAATTTGAAGTAAAATTTCTCAGTTTAATTTTTCCAAGTCTTTTGGATTTCTAAACTATAATGGGTATGTACCCCATTCCTAAGTCAAAGCATTATTAAACTTCATGAAATTAGTATTGTTTCATTCTTTGATGTCAGTTAAAAGTACTCTTCACAGCACCCGCAATGTGCCCGGAATTGACCCCTTCTGCAATTCATACAGAGTTACTTGTATCATTAGCATATCTAAATATGACTAAATTGTTTTTTTATGAGACCCATTGCTCCTACTACAATTGTTCTCATTTCTGCCAACAAATCTTGATATTTTATGACTTTGTGTCTGTCTGTATGTGAGACACTGTAATCACTAGATGTAGCAATTTCTGTGATCAATGCTACTTTTGACTTGTTTCAATGGACTACTATATCTGTTTTTCTTGCATCTACTTTTTGAGTTGTTGGTAATGGATGATCCTATGTTACGTATGATTCATCATTCTCTGTAATGCTTTGTGGTTCATATTTCCAACGCTTTTCAGTGACTTCTATATTATAGTATTTGCAATCATCAGTGCAACAGTCTTGCCATACTGTTATTCCTTATATGTATCAGATAAATTATGAGGAAGATGCATCAAATGAAGGTCCATATTTTTCTTTAAAGTATCCCAGCAACCCTCAAGATGGGGAGATAATTAACACAGTCTCATGTCCTTCCCTCAGAAGGTCACGGAGCAAATTTCAGGATCACATTACCTTAATGAAGTGAGATGTAATCCTCACAACAAGGGTGGGATGGTGTCCATGAGATCAACTTAATGTACATGGGGTAGTGGTCTGATAAAAATAGGACATAGGACAACAAAGCCTATAATATAATAATTAAAGTTATTGTACCAATATATGCAGTGTATAAACAATGAATGCTAGCCCTCATAGAAAAATTAGTGTAACTGTGTGACATTTGACCATGGAAATTAAGTTCCCATCTTCAAGATCCATTTGGCTAAACAGACTGTTAAGGAATGTGAACAGGACTGACAGATGATATTTAACCTTAATGACTATACCCTTACTTGGTAAGATGTCATTGGTGGAAATTAATTTTGTATTATGACTCAAGTGTGTTTAAACAGACAACTTGTAAAAGTTTATATTAGCTTCAATAATGCAATTACATTTTGATTGTAGTTCTCTCACTAATCAGAGAAAATACAAGGAAGATATCTGGTGGTAGGCCACCAGTATGATTAATATGAGAGGGACCACAATGGGATTTAAACAATGCATATTCATAATCAGTATTTTATATTGCAAACTGAGTCCTGAAAATCACATAGTGGTTTATTGATAGGCAAACAATTCCATGCTGGCAACAATTAATTTTTTATGGCCATGTTCTGATAAGTTACGGTAGAACCTGGAGGAAAATTTGAATCTTTGCCAGGCAAAGTTAATAGAAGAGAGGGTAGGTAGGCAGGAAAAATATGCAAAAATAACTTATAGCTGAGCTGATGCAAAATTAGACCTGGTGTTAGGAAAGCTATACTGGATTGAAGACAGTGCTTGGCAAGCAGATAATGAGAGAAAACTGCACAATATTATACTACTGACTGAGAGCAGAAAATATACAAGAGCACATATACTCTTTACTGACAGCATACCCTGTAAGAAAGCATTTACTTTATACAACAAAGGTCTGTGCTCTTCTGTGTATGTTGGCTTCTATTATACAGAAATAAAAATGAAACAGACAAATACATAGTCTAAGACAATACAATACAATATATAAACATAAAATAAAAGTCATTGATCTAATCTTTGTGAGAATGAGGATATTAAAACATCTTTTCCTATTTCACTTACTCTGTGTCAGACAGTTACTGACTAATAAGGCAATATTTATCTTATTATGTTACTATTACATGATGGGCAATGCAACAAGAAAAGTAATTTGCATCATTAAATAAAGTATGAATAAACAGGGAAACATTACAGACATTCTCCTTCTGCACAGTGGATGCCAGACCTCGTAAAACAGACATCTTAGTGAAAGTCAAGCTTGGTAGAAGTAATTTCAAATTATGCATGACATTTGGCTGTCTCACAGAATATGACCCATTCACTAGAAATAATTTCAAACTATGTACACTTGTTTGTGACACATAACTTTAGGTAACATCTTAAGTGTTCCTTGCCTTTAAGTGCAGAGCCAATCAAGTTGATGTGTTCTTGGTTATGTTAGAGTGCATTTATTAACAAATCCATCTAGATACAAATAACAGGCAGTACAATGGTGTGGAAGTTAATGTTGGTACCTCACAGTGCTTGGTTCTATGGTTCATTTCCTGGCTAGGGTTCCTTTTGTGTGCAGTCTGTATGATCTCTCTCTGTGACGATGTTCTATTTTTCTCACAAATTTCAAAGTTGTGTAGTGGATGAACTGTCTTTAAATTGCCCATGTGTGTTTGTGTGTATGCGTGTTTTTGTCTTATGAACTTTAGATGCTGAGATAGGCTCTGACTTGC